>NW_028147287.1:0-20015 GCF_008360975.1 Lichenostomus cassidix | reverse complement strand
CTGCCTTGTAGTCCCAGCAGCACAGAAATCCTTAAAACAACATTTCTGGATGAATTTTATGAATATCTCACCCATAAAACCACCTTTACCTTGTCTAAGAATGCCTTGTATACACATTGTGTTTCTCAGTGTGTTTCCACTTTGACGAGTTTTGCACCCAAAATCCTATTAATCCAAAGCAATACCCTTTTTCCCTTCACTGCTGTGTCTGCTTTGTATTTCCACCAGCTGAGAGACAACACCCTGACTGGCCTTGGGACTCCAAAAACAGCCTCCAAAATCCCTTCACCCCACAGGCTCCACCTTCCTGTTCCAGCTGTTTTCCCATCCCAGCAGTTTTCTCACTCCAGCTGTTTTCCCATCCCAGCTGTTCTCCCATCCCAGCTGTTTCCCCATTCCAGCTGTTCTCCCATCCCAGCTGTTTCCCATCCCAGCTGTTCCCCTGTGTTTGTGTGTTTTGTGTTTTTGTGTTTGTTTTTGTGTTTTGTGTTTTTTGTGTTTTTGTGTTTCATCCCAGCTGTTCTCCCATCCCAGCCCTTCTGCAGATCCCTTGCCACAAGCCATGGTAAAACCCCACACACTGCAGCACAGAGAGGAAACCTGCAGCCAAAAAAGAGAAATCTCCTCTTCCCAAACCTTTGGGACCTCCAAGGCCATATTTCTCCCCAGACTGCAGCTCACCCCACAGCAGAGAAACACCAATGCCAACACTCCCCATCTGCAGGCTTGTCAGCAACCCAGCAGCAGCTCTAAAACATCCCTCAACACCCCAAAAAAAACCCCTTGTTTCTTAATTACCTCCCTAATTAGAGCTTCCAGATTCCCCTTTCCCTCTCCTGCTCAGCAGGCTGATGGTGGAGCTTTGTTCCTGCCAGCAAGAGGTCCCCACCACATGTGCCAGGCAGACCTCCCAGGGCCCTAATTAACATCCTCTCTCTGCTCTCACTTAATGAGGCTCTGCCAGCTTCCCAGAGCAATGAGGAGTTTTGGTGCTTGAAGAGAGAAATCATCTGACATCCTGATTTTTTTTTTCCCATCCCAGATCAGTTTTCCTGAAGGTTTTTTTGGTGGTTCTGCAGTGTCACACACCTCCAAAAAGGAGGTTTTTTATGGTTCCTTGAGCCACCATGTTATATTAGCAGGAATTATTTTTGAATCAGGGAATACACAAGCTCAGAAAAAGATTTATTGTTCTCTGCACTTAAAATAGGAATGGAATTTAAGGGAAATAAAAAGGTGGAAGAGCTTGGAGATGCTCCAGCCTGTGCTGGTGTCAGAGGGAATCACAACCTCTGTGCTCCAAAATCCTCTGCATTTCCAAGGGGAAAGAGGTGTGAAAACACTGTCAGGTCACCAGTTTTGTCCCACACCTCCCAGCTGTGGAGTATTTATATAAATCAATATTTATCAGGGCCTGTGTGTGTCATTACCCACAGGAATTCAGCAGAAACAGCTTTTCTGTGGTGAGTAACTCTGCAACAATGCAGGAAAACATCCACAGTGGTAATTAGCACTGGTAATTAGGGAGAACGTGGGGAATTTACCATCAGCCAGACTCCAAATCAAACCTCTGGGAATTTACCATCAGCCTCTGGATCCAAATCAAACCTCTGGGAATTTACCATCAGCCAGACTGTTTGGGTTTTGGTTTTTGGGTTTTGTCCAAACCTCTGGGAATTTACCATCAGCCTCACTCCAAATCAAACCTCTGGGAATTTACCATCAGCCAGACTGCAAATCAAACCTCTGGGAATTTACCATCAGCCAGATTCCAAATTTGGGTTTTGTTGGTTTTGGTTTTGGTTTTTGGGTTTTGTTTGGGTTTTGTTTGGGTTTTGGTTTGGGTTTTGGTTTGGGTTTTGTTTTGGGTTTTGGTTTTGGGTTTTGGTGTTTGGGTTTTGGTTTTGGGTTTTGGTTTGGGTTTTGGTTTTTGGGTTTTGTTGGTTTTGGGTTTTGTTGGTTTTGGGGTTTTGGTTTTGGGTTTTGTTTGGTTTTGTTTGGTTTTGGTTTTTGGGTTTTGTTTGGGTTTTGTTTCCTCTGGGAATTTACCATCAGCCAAACTCCAAACCTCTGGGAATTTACCATCAGCCTCTGGATCCAAATCAAACCTCTGGGATTTTGTTGGTTTTGGTTTTGGTTTGGTTTTGGGTTTGGTTTTGGTTTTGGTTTTGGGTTTGGTTTGGGAATTTACTATCAGCCAGATTCCAAACCTCTGGGAATTTACCATCAGCCTGATCCAAATCAAACCTCTGGGAATTTACCATCAGCCAGACTCCAAACTTCTGGGAATTTACCATCAGCCTCATCCAAATCAAACCTCTGGGAATTTACCATCAGCCAGATTGCAAATCAAACCTCTGGGAATTTACCATCAGCAACTCCAAACCTCTGGGAATTTACCATCAGCCAAACTCCAAACCTCTGGGAATTTACATCAGCCTGATCCAAATCAAACCTCTGGGACTGAAAGCTGGGAACATTCTCCACTAAAATTAGGAAATTATTTTTTGTAAATTAAAATGGAAAGTGGCACAGAAAAGTTGTTGAGTGTCCCTTCTCTCCCCTGGGGTTTTGCCAACCTTAATTCTGTGGAACTTCTCAATTCCACAGTGGGTTCAGATTGTTTGAAAACACCTTAAAACAGGTTTGAACTCAGAGTTTCTCTGTTCCTCAGCACCTTTTCTCACTTCACTTGTCCCACCTTGCAACAAGAACTCCTTTCCCTCCCTCTGAGGCAATCCAGGGAAATCCTCTTTGCCAGGCTGGGTGATTCTTTGTTGTTCATTTTATCCCAAACAGTTCCAAACTCAGATTATTGTCCATCTAGCTGAGCTGTTCCTGTTCTGGAATAAAACCTCTGGGGAGTTTTTACACCTGTGAGTAATTCAGAGCTCCTCACGCTGCTCCCTGCCAACCACCAATTTGGGAATTACATCGTTAATTTTATCCCAAACAGATCCAAACTCAGATTATTGTCCATCTGGCTGAGTTGCTCCTGTTCTGGAATAAAACCTCTGGGAGTTTTTACACCTGGGAGTAATTCAGAGCTCCTCACGCTGCTCCCTGCCAGGGCTGTAATTTGGGAATTACATTGTTAATTTTATCCCAAAAAGTTCCAAACTCAGATTATTGTCCATCTGGCTGAGCTGTTCCTGTGCCTCTGGAATAAAACCTCTGGGAGTTTTTACACCTGTGAGTAATGCAGAGCTCCTCATGCTGCTCCCTGCCAACCACCAGGGCTGCAATTTGGGAATTACATCGTTAATTTTATTCCAAACTCAGATTATTGTTCATCTGGCTGAGCTGCTCCTGTTCTGGAATAAAACCTCTGGGAGTTTTTACACAGTTTTTACAATGTTTTTACAATGCAGAGCTCCTCATGCTGCTCCCTGCCAACCACCAATTTGGGAATTACATTGTTAATTTTATCCCAAACAGTTCCAAACTCAGATTATTGTTCATCTGTCTGAGTTGTTCCTGGAATAAAACCTCTGGGAGTTTTTACACCTGGGAGTAATTCAGAGATCCTCATGCTGCTCCCTGCCAACCACCAATTTGGGAATTACATTTTGGGAATTACAATTTGGGAATTTACAAAAGATATAAAAGGTATAAAACAGATATAAAAGGTGTAATAAAAGATATAAAAGGTATAAAAAAAGATATAAAAGGTATTAAAAAAATATATAAAAGGTATAAAAATGATATAAAAGGTACAAAAAAAGATATAAAAGGTATAAAAAAGATATAAAAGGTATAAAAAAAGATATAAAAGGTGTAAAAAAAGATATAAAAGGTATAATAAAAGATATAAAAGGTATAAAAAAGATATAAAAGGTACAAAAAAGATATAAAAGGTGAAAAAAATATAAAAGGTATAAAAAAAGGTATAAAAGGTATAAAAAATATATAAAAGGTATAAAAAAGATAGAAAAGGTATAAAAAAAGATAGAAAAGGTATAAAAGAAGGTATAAAACGCATAAAAAAGGATGTAAAAGGTATAAAAAAAGATACAAAAGGTATAAAAAAAGATACAAAAGGTATTAAAAAAAGATATAAAAGGTATAAAAAAAGATATAAAAGGTACAAAAAAATATATAAAAGGTACAAAAAAAGATATAAAAGGTACAAAAAAAGATATAAAAGGTATAAAAAAATATCTCCAGAGCCTCTGCTCCACCAGCAGAAACCACCACAGCTGCTCCAAACCTCGAGGAACCACCAATCCATCCTCCCCAAGCTCTTCACCCTCCAACTCCACCCCAAATTCTGCACGTTTGTCCAAAACAATCTCCCCGCGGAGAAACCGCCGAGCTCCGAAGAGTTTCGCAACAATTATTCCATTAAAATAACGAGAATCCCCCCAAAAGCAGGCAGGACTGGAGACCCAACTCATTTTTGTTTGAGCAGAAAGACTGGCAGGAAAATTTGGGAAAAAAGAGGGGGAAGAGGAAGCAGAGCTCACCATCCTCGTGTCCGTCGCGGTTGCGGCGCCGGTGTCGCTCCCGCCGGTGGCTGACGACAGACTCCGTCCCTGTCTCGTTGTCCAGGCCATCCCTGCTGCTGGCGGCGTTGGGGCTGTTGGGGGAAGGTCAGCCGTGAGTTCAGCTGGGATTTGAGGTGGTTTTTGGTGTTGGGGAAGATGAAATAAGAAGGGCTTACAGATATGATGGCCGCGCAAAAGATGCTGAGGAAAATATGAGCAAGATTGAAATGAAAACAAGATTTGAGTTGTAGAGTAACTAGAGAACAATGGTGTGGCCAAGGAAGGTAATCTCCCTTCTTGATAGAACATCCCCTCTGCCCAGGCAGGTCCAAGGGTCAGAGCAGACCCTACCTGCCTGGTAAAAATCCCAAAAAGCAGGTTTTTTTAAGGTTTGAAACATGACCCTGTATGGTAATGTGACGATTCTCATAGGCTGTATGTAAATGCTGTAGGATTTGTAGCTTGTCTTAGATTGGTTAAAGGGAATTAGAATATTCAAAATATAACCCTGTATGGTAATATGATGATTCTTACAGGCTGTATGTAAATGCTGTAGGAGTTGTAGCTTGTCTTAGATTGGTTAAAGAAGATTGAATATTCAACAGAGAAGACAATTTATTGTATTGTAAATGGCAAATCACTCTCTTTTTCTCTCTCTCTCCCTTCCTGCTGGCCTGCTTGGAGCCCTCACAGGCCTCTCACCCCCACTCTATTTCACAATAAATTTGTGAATTTCACAATATTCTATTTCACAATAAACCTTCACGTTCTAAAACTCATCTTTAGAGATCTCTTGTTCCTATTTTTACACAATAAATTTCACAATAAACCTATTTATTCACAATAAACCTTCTATTCACAATAAACCTTCACGTTCTAAAACTCATCTTTAGAGATCTCTTGTCCCTGTTTTTACCCCCATAACTAAACCCCACGGAGTTTATTCTTACATTTTGGTCGCTGGTTTTAGCTGCGGCGGGTGGTGAGCACGGTGGGGATTGGAGGGGAATTTGTGGATGGGGATGGTCACTGGATGGTTTCTTTTTCTGTTTTTCTCTTTTCTACATTGAATTTCAGTTGGGAGTGAGTTGGGGCAGAAGGCAATGTTTCTGCAAGGTGCCCCAGGCTGCTGTGTCTATCCCAAAACCACCTCAGGGGGGAAAAGACAAACCTAAAACCATCTCAGGGGTGAAAAGATAACCCAAAAAAACACCTCAGGGGTGAAAAGATAACCCAAAAAGCACCTCAGGGGTGAAAATATAACCCAAAGAACACCTCAGGGGTGAAAATATAACCCAAAACCACCTCGGGGGTGAAAAGACTAAAACTAAAGTTTAGTCTTTTCTAAAACTAAAACTAAAGTTTAGTCTTTTCTGAAACTAAGACTAAAACTAAAACCACCTCAGGGCTGAAAATATGACCCTAAAAGCGCCTGAGGGGTGAAAAGATAACCCTAAAACCACCTCAAGGGGGGAAAATATAACCCAAAACTACCTCGGGGTGAAAAGACAAACCAAAAACCACCTCAGGGGTGAAAAAACAACCCAAAAAACACCACAGGGGTGAAAAGACAACCCTAAAAAACACCTGAGGGTGAAAAGACAACCCAAAAACCACCTGAGGGTGAAAATATAACCCAGAAAAGCACCTGAGGGGTGAAAAGACAACCCTAAAAAACACCTGAGGGGTGAAAATATAACCCAAACCAAACATCTGAGGGTGAAAAAAAACCCCAAAAACCACCTCAGGGGTGAACAGATAATCCTAAAACCACCTCATGGGATGAAAATATAACCCAAAAACCACCTGAGGGGCAAAAAGATAACCCAAAAATATACCTGAGGGTGAAAAGAAAACCCAAAAACCACCTGAGGGGCAAAAAGATAACCCAAAAACCACCTCAGGGGTGAAAATATAACCCAAAAAACCACCTCAAGGCTGAAAAGATAACCCAAAAATCACCTAAGGGGCGAAAAGATCACCCAAAAAAATACCTGAGGGTGGAAAAACAACCCAAAAAACACCTCAGGGCTGAAAATACAACCCAAAAAGCACCTGAGGGGCGAAAAGATAACCCAGAAAACACCTGAGGGTGAAAAGACAAACCAAACAAAACATCTGAGGGTGAAAAGACAACCCTAAAATCACCTCAGGGGTGAAAAGATAATCCTAAAACCATCTCAGGGGTGAAAATATAACCCAAAAAACACCTCAGGGGTGAAAAGATAACCCAAAACCAATGAGGGGCAAAAAGATAACCCAAAAAAATACTGAGGCTGAAAAGATAACCCAAAAAATACCTGAGGGTGAAAAAACAACCCAAAAACCACCTCAGGGGTGAAAATATAACCCAAAAACCACCTGAGGGGTGAAAATATAACCCAAAAAACACCTGAGGGGCAAAAAGATAACCCAGAAAAACACCTGAGGGTGAAAAAACAACCCAAAAACCACCTCAGGGGTGAAAAGACAAACCAAAACCACCTCAGGGCTGAAAAGATAACCCAAAAAAATACCTGAGGGTGAAGAAACAACCCCAAAACCACCACAGGGGGTGAAAATATAACCCAAAAACCACCTCAGGGGTGAAAATATAACCCAAAAAACACCTAAAGGGTGAAAAGATAACCCAAAAAAATACCTGAGGGTGAAAAAACAACCCAAAAAACACCTCAGGGCTGAAAATACAACCCAAAAAGCACCTGAGGGGTGAAAAGACAACCCAAAAACTGTGAAAAGCCAAGAGGGGTTCTATGTTTCAGTGCTGTATTTTGCGTTTCTTGTTCAGTCCAGAGGGTGACACATGGCTCAGGTCACTCCTGGACATCCCAGCAGCTCCATCTACTGACTCCTGCTCAGAATTCCCACTCCTGAGCCACCTCAGAAGCTCAGCCTGCCTCCAAAGGTGGTTTAAACCATAGGAAAAGTGGTTAAAAACATAGGAAAGGTAGTTTAAGCCATAGAAAAAGTGGTTTAAAACATACAAAAGGTGGTTTAAACCACAGGAAAGGTGGTTCAAACCATAGAATAAGTGGTTTAAAACATAGGAAAGCTGGTTTAAAACATACAAAAGGTAGTTTAAACCATAGAAAAAGTGGTTTAAACCATAGGAAAGGTAGTTTAAACCATAGGAAAGGTAGTTCAAAACATAGGAAAGGTAGTTCAAAACATAGGAAAGGTAGTTTAAAACATAGGAAAGGTAGTTTAAAACATAGGAAAGCTGGTTTAAACCATACAAAATGTGGTTTAAACTGTAGGAAAGGTGGTTTAAACCATAGAAAAGGTGGTTTAAAACATACAAAAGGTGGTTTAAAACATAGGAAATGTAGTTTAAAACATAGGAAAACTGGTTCAAACCATAGAAAAGGTGGTTTAAACATGGTGGTTTTGGGTGTTAAACCATAGAAAAAGTGGTTTAAACCATAGGAAAGGTAGTTTAAACCATAGGAAAGGTGTTTTGGGGTGTTTTGGGGTGTTGTTTTGGGTGGTTTTGAAGGTGGTTCAAACCGTACAAATGGTGGTACAAACCATAGAGAAGGTAGTTTAAAACATAGAAAAGGTGTTTTAAAACACAAGAAAGGTGGTTTAAACCATAGAAAAGGTGGTTTAAACCATAAAAAGGTGGTTCAAACCATAGGAAAGGTAGTTTAAACCATACAAAAGGTGGTTTAAAACACAGGAAAGCTGGTTTAAACCATAGGAAAGGTGTTTTAAAACATAGGAAAGGTGGTTTAAACCACAGGAAAGTTAGTTTAAACCATAGGAAAGGGGGTTCAAACCACAGAAAAGGTGGTTTAAACCATAGAAAAAGTGGTTTAAACCATAGGAAATGTAGTTTAAATAATAGAAAAAGTGGTTTAAACCATAGAAAAGGTAGTTAAAAACATATGATAGGTGGTTTAAAACATAGGAAAGGTGGTTTAAACCATAGAAAATGTGGTTTAAACCATACAAAAGGTAGTTTAAACCATACAAATGGTGGTTCAAACCATAGAAAAAGTGGTTTAAAACATAGAAAAGGTAGTTTAAACCACAGAAGAAGTGGTTTGAACCATACAAAAGGGTGCAAAAATAACTCCCAGCTGCCCTGTCCCCTCTGCAGCGCTCAATGCAGCTCCATTTTCAGAGAAAAAAGGTAACTCCGAGGTCACTCACTGCTCTCACCTCAGCCCTGCACCTCCTCCAGCCCCAAACTCAGCCAAAAAGTGCATTTGGCAAACCCCAAAGAGCAGCAGTGGAGCAGGAAATGCAGCAGGAGCTTCAGAACCCGCAGCAGGGAGGGGAAAAAATGAGCTTTTATTTGGATTTCGTCAGTGCCGAAGCCGAATTTCAACGCTGTCAGGCAGGGGAAATTATCACCTCAGCTCTGATAAGGATCTCATTTGGGTGAGATTTCCATCCCTGGGATGGAATTCCTTGCTTCACCTATTCCCTGGATTCTGTGTTGTCCAAAAATTCTTGTTTGCACAACGCCCAGCTCAGCTGGCATTTATTTCCATCAACAACACCCAAGGGGATGACAGATCCCAGCTGATTCTCCTTTGGAAATAAAGAGAATTATTTCAATTCTGCAGGTTTAGGGCAGCAGAGACAAAGGTTTTGTTTTTCTGGCCAGCTCACAAGGCAGGAGGGCAGCACAGCCCTTGGCTCAGCATTTCCCAGGATTTCTCCTCCCCTTCTCTTGAAGGTTTTTATCTGTAAAAATTACCTGTTCTTCTCACCCAGAACACCGAGAGCTCTTCCAGGTGATAACCATCCCAAAAATTCATGGAAAAAAGGGCAAATCAAAGCTGCATTTCATTCTCCCAACACGCGCTGAGAGCTTTAAATCCTCCCAGTGGGAATTCCCAGGGAAATGGAGGAATCCTAAGGATTCCCCACGGGAAAAGGGAATAATAACAAAGCAGAGAATTCCCACACAGATGGAGCTGGCAGCCTCTGCAGGGACATTTTTCCATCCATTTTTCCTGATGGAAATTTTCCCTCCTGGAAGCTGCAGCGTTCAGCTGGCTCTGCCCTCTCTGTAATTACCCAGAAAACACTAATCACTCGTCAGCCACACTACAAAAAAATACATTTTGGGCTCCTTTCCTACTTCATTCATCCACAGCAGGCTTGGAAATGAGGTGTTTTGGGGTAAATATTTCACTCTGATAATCATAGGGTGTTTTCAATGCCATCCCCCTTTTAAATTCCTTTTAATTCCTCAATATTTGGGTTTTAGACCAAATATTTATACCAATTAATTCCTTTTAATTCCTCAGTATTTGGGTTTTATAGCAACAGCAACAACCAGCTGGCTGGCAGCAGAGAGGGAAATTTGGGAGAGGAGGAGACAGAAAATAAAATGTGAGAAATAAAGGGGAAATTGGGTCTTACTGGAATGATGGAGGTCGGGAATCTCCAATGCCTCCTGTCCTCTCCAGGGGTGGTGGAAAAGTAAATATTTCCCTCTGACAATCACAGGGTGTTTTCAATCTCATCCCCCTTTAAATTCCTTTTAATTCCTCAGTATTTGGGTTTTAGACCAAATATTTATACCAATTAATTCCTTTTAATTCCTCAATATTTGGGTTTTATACCAACAGCAACCAATCCATCTCAACCAGCTGGCTGGCAGCAGAGAGGGAAATGTGGGTGAGGAGGAGACAGGGATTAAAATGTGAGAAATAAAGGGGAAATTGGGACTTACTGGAATGATGGAGGTCGGGAATCTCCAATGCCTCCTGTCCTCTCCAGGGGTGGTGGAAGGTCGGTGTGGCTCTCGGTGCATTGGGAGCCTGTGTCAGAGTGGGAGCTTTCAGCCAGGACCAGCTGACAAAAAAACAAAAAAATCAGAATTACACACACTGGGAAGCTGTGTCAGAGTGGGAGCTTTCAGCCAGGACCAGCTGACAAGAAAAAAAAATAAAAAATCAGAATTACACACAATTACACACTTTGGGAAGCTGTGTCAGAGTGGGAGCTTTCAGCCAGGACCAGCTGACCAAAAAAAAAATAAAAAATCAGAATTACACACAATTACACACATTGGGAAGCTGTGTCAGAGTGGGAGTTTTCAGCCAGGACCAGCTGACAAAAAACCAAAAAAATCAGAATTACACACATTGGGAGCCTGTGTCAGAGTGGGAGCTTTCAGCCAGGACCAGCTGACAAAAGGAGAAAAAACCAGAATTACACACATTCCCATCGGTTTGCCCATTCTGGTCTGAAGTGTTCAGCCAAAAAAACTGGGATTTAAGGGAAACAGGAGTGACAGAAGAGCAGGGATCCTGAAAATTCCCACAAAATCAGGTGACATTCCATCTCCACGTGAGAACATCAGCTTGGATTCCTGCACAGAATTCCTGCACAGAATTCCTGCACAGAATTCCTGTGAGCACCACGAGTTCCTCTCCGTTTGGGAAATCAGGAATTCCCAAATGGAGAGGGATTTTGGGATCTGCCACTGCTGCATCCCCTGAGCTGCCCAAACCCACGGGGTGTCAGCCTGCCTTGGGAAATTCATCCCCACTGGAAAATGAAGAGCAAAAGCTTAAAAAAGACTCCTAAAAGTCCAAAATCTGCTCTGGTCTCACCACCAAATCCCTGCTGAGAGTCTGAATGGAACCCCAAATCTCTGCTGAGAGCCTGAATGAAACCCCAAACCTCTTCTGAGAGCCTGAATGAAACCCCAAATCCCTGCTGAGAGCCTGAATGGAACCCCAAATCCCTGCTGAGAGCCTGAATGAAACCCCAAATCTCTTCTCACAGCCTGAATGAAACCCCAAACCTCTGCTGAGAGCCTGAATGAAACCCCAAACCTCTGCTGAGAGCCTGAATGAAACCCCAAATCCCTGCTGAGAGCCTGAATGAAACCCCAAATCCCTGCTGAGAGCCTGAATGAAACCCCAAACCTCTGCTGAGAGCCTGAATGGAACCCCAAATCCCTGCTGAGAGCCTGAATGGAACCCCAAAGCTCTTCTCACAGCCTGAATGAAACCCCAAAGCTCTGCTGAGAGCCTGAATGAAACCCCAAACCTCTGCTGAGAGCCTGAATGAAACCCCAAACCTCTGCTGAGAGCCTGAATGAAACCCCAAAGCTCTGCTGAGAGCCTGAATGAAACCCCAAACCCACCCAACCTCCAAAAGATGCTTTAGAGGAAGATTCCTGCTCCTCCTCCTCCTCCTCCTCCTCGTGTCTCTCATGCTCATTTTGTCCCCAAAAGTTCCCTCCAGGCAGAGCTGCTGCTGGAAAAAAGGCATTTTCCAACCAGGAATGTGGAAAACCAGGATGTGCAGAGAGGGAATCTTCTAAAATATTTGATCTTCTAAAATATTTCATGAGGATCTGGAAAGTTTTCTGGAGCTGCTCTGGTGTGATTGTGACTCTCAGAGCTGCTCTGACACTGACATTGGAATTCAGGGAAGCTCCCAGCAGGGAATTCCCATGGAAAAATGGAATTAAAGATGCTGCAAGGATCCATCTCCTCACCCCAAACACACCCAGGGGCTGAAATCAGGGTGGAATTAACAGGTCTGGACAGGGCAGGAGGGAAATTTTCATGTCAATGTCGATATAATATATAAATTTATTATTGTTATCAATATTTCTCATTATTATGGATAATATGGCCAAAGCACACAGGAGGATTTCTGTAGGAAAATCTCATTTCCAGGGAATGATCTTTCACCAGCAGAGGGAAAGAAGGAATTTCCTCCTTTTTCCTGGTTTGGAGCTCATTTTCATGATTGACACAAAATCCTAAATTTCACAAAAATCTGATTCCTCCCAGTCTAGCATCTACTTTTCTCTATCCAAAAAATAATTTTTTTTTAAGGCAGAAATGCTTTTTTTGTTAAAAAGTCCTTTTGTACACTTTGCTTTCTGACATTGATATTTTTTTTTTTAAAATCTCATCAGTGCTGGATAAAAAAATTCCTGCCTGAAATGCACCCCCAGGAACCAAGCAGGTGCAGGAAATATTTCAGAATGAAATCAGCATTTTTGCCTCGATTTTCTAACCCAGAAAGGCAGGAAAATCCCAATTTTTGCTATTATAGATATTATATTTCTCATTTCAAATTTCAAATAAAAATTCCCAATATTTGCTCTGCAAATTTATAAATGCATAAATGCTCATTTATATTATTATAGAAATAAATATGAACTACAAATTATTTCCTAATACATAAAATACATAAAATATATTTACAATAATACATCATAATATGTATTATTATGTAAATATATTGTAAATGTATTTACAATATATTGTAAATATATATACAATATATAAATATATACAATATATTTACAATATATTTACAATATATTTACAATAATACATCATAATATGTAAATAATACATAAAATATATTTAACAGCACGGTTCATGTTTGAAATGAATGTACTGAAATTATTTTCGTTAAAATAATTTGAATAAATTTGTATTTCCCATGTAATAAATACATATTTAACAGTTCAATTTAACATATTTCAAACAGAAATTTGATATATTTCAAACAGTTCATGTTTGAAATGACTGTATACAAATTATTCCCATTAAACTGGAAGAAATTTGTATTTCCTATATAATAAATACATATTTAACAGTTCAATTTAATATATTTCAAACAGAAATTTAATATATTTCAAACAGTTCATGTTTGAAATGACTGTACTGAAATTATTCTCCCATTAAGCTGGAAGAAATTTGTATTTCCTATATAATAAATATTTATTTAACAGCACAGTTCATGTTTGAAATGACTGTACTGAAATTATTCTCCCATTTAGCTGGAAGAAATTTGTATTTCCTATATAATAAATATATATTTAACAGTTCAATTTAATATATTTCAAACAGTTCATGTTTGAAATGAAGGAACTGAAATTATTCTCCCATTAAACTGGAAGAAATTTGTATTTCCTATATAATAAATATATATTTATCACCAACCCCCTGAGCCACCTAATCACCTGACTGAGTCTTTAAACACTAATTATCAGATCTGGAATTAAATAAATCCTCAATTAACCATGGAGATTAATTAACTTTTCACTAAGAGGCAACAAATAAAAGGTATTTTTTCACCTTTATTCTGAGCAGAGCAGGAGAGATTCCAACCCCAACTAGTTAATTTATCAAGAACCGATTGGAATTTTTAATTTAATTTAATAATTTATTAATCAGAGGTGGAGAAGGGGATGGAGAGGAGGGAAGTGACAATTCAGGATGGAGAGAATTCCCTCCCAGGAGCACAAAACCTAAAATAAAATAGACATAAAAAATGAGGAGGAAAAAAAACACACACAGGAACTGCCTGGAGACAAACCAGCAACACAGAAAATCAAAAAAATTTACATTATTCAAACTCTGATCACCGACAGAGAAAACACTGAAGGGAAAAATTTTTTTTTTTTAATTTCCTAATAAGTTGGTAATTAAAATTTCTTTCTTCCAGTGGAAGGGAAGTGTTGAGGAGATGCAGGGATGGATCTGAGCTGAGGAATCTCTGGCTGAGGAATTTCACTGAAAAAATTGAGCCAAGGGATGAAAAGAATTAAAAATAAAGCAAAAAAATAAAAAAAAAAAAAAAACCCTGAAAAGATCTGTGAAGATTCCACACTCTGGGTTGGGAATGTAAAACAAGCTGAGGAATTTGGAATTATTTGGAAGGAGGAAAAACATTTCCCTCCTCTGAGGATTTCTGCTGAGAGCAACACCTGACTGCAGGATGAGCCAAGAAAATATACAAATATTGTGTATTTTGGGAGATTTGCTCTCCAGGACTTCCCTGCTCCTGCAGAATGAACCAACACAACAAATATTCCCATATTTTGGGATATTTGCTCTCCAGCATTCCCATATTTTGGGATATTTGCTCTCCAGCATTTCCATATTTTGGGATATTTGCTCTCCAGCATCTCCCTGCTCCTGCAGGATGACCCAACACAACAAATATTCCCATATTTTGGGATATTTCTCTCTAGGATTTCCCTGCTCCTGCAAGAAGGGAACACAACAAATATTCCCATATTTTGGGATATTTGCTCTCCAACATTTCCATATTTTGGGATATTTGCTCTCCAGCATTTCCCTGCTCCTGTAAGAAGGGAACACAACAAATGTTGTACATTTTGGGATATTTGCTCTCCAGCATCTCCCTGCTCCTGCAGGGTGAGCCAACACCACAAATATTCCCATATTTTGGGATATTTGCTCTCCAACATTTCCCTGCTCCTGTAAGAAGAAGGGAACACAACAAATGTTGTACATTTTGGGATATTTGCTCTGCAGCACTTCCCTGCTCCTGCAGGATGAGCCAACACCACAAATATTGTATATTTTGGGATATTTGCTCTCCTTGGCAAGGCAGGATTGATCTGCAGGATGAGCCAACACGCCAAATATTGTATATTTTGGGATATTTGCTCTCCAGCATTTCCATATTTTGGGATATTTGCTCTCCAGCACTTCCCTGCTCCTGCAGGATGACCCCACACCACAAATATTCCCATATTTTGGGATATTTCTCTCTAGGATTTCCCTGCTCCTGCAAGAAGGGAACACAACAAATATTCCCATATTTTGGGATATTTGCTCTCCAGGATTGCCATATTTTGGGATATTTGCTCTCCAGCATCTCCCTGCTCCTGCAGGATGAGCCAACACACCAAATATTGTATATTTTGGGATATTTGCTCTCCAACATTTCCCTGCTCCTGTAGGAATAAGGGAACACAATAAATATTGTATATTTTGGGATATTTGCTCTCCTTGGCAAGGCAGGATTGATCTGCAGGATGAGCCAACACACCAAATATTCCCATATTTCGGGATATTTGCTCTCCAGCATTGCCCTGCTCCTGCAGGAAGCACCAACACCACAAATATTCCCATATTTTGGGATATTTGCCCTCCCTGGCAGGGCAGGATGGATCTGCAGGATGAGCCAACACCACAAATATTCCCATATTTTGGGATATTTGCCCTCCCTGGCAGGGCAGGATGGGTCTGCAGGAGGCTGTGGGTCACCCAATGCTCTGCAGAAAGCTGAATGTGGATTTCCTCTGGGATAACTCTGAGTTCTCATTCCCTGCTGTGGGATTAGAGCCACAAAAATCCTCAGAAATTCCCATTATAAAGGGGAAAGAGCTGCAGGAATCACCCATTATTATCCTCCAGGAAAATAAACCATTTCCAACTTGGATCAGTTCACCAGCAGAGTTGAACCTGAGATTAATTGGAATTGGGATTAATTAGAATTGGGATTAATTGGAATTGGGATTAACTGGGACTGAGGTTAATTGGGATTGTGATTAATTGGAAATCCAATTGATCCCAATTCCAATTCATCGCAGTTGGGATTAATTGGAAATGTGATTATTTGGAATTGCGATGAATTGGAATTGGGATTAATTGGAATTGGGATTAATCGGAGTTGGGATTAATTGGAATTGGGATTAATTGGAAATGTGATTAATTGGAAATGGGATTTATTGGAATTGGGATTAATTGGAATTATGATTGATCGGAATTGCGATTGATCGGAATTGGGATTGATCGGAATTGGAATTAATTGGAATTGGGATTGATAGGAATTGGGATTGATAGGAATTGGGATTGATAGGAATTGGGATTAATTGGAATTGCGATTAATTGGAATTGGGATCAATTGGAATTGGGATTAATTGGAATTGGGATTAATTGGAAATGGGATTTATTGGAATTGGGATTAATTGGAATTATGATTGATCGGAATTGCGATTGATCGGAATTGGGATTGATCGGAATTGGAATTAATTGGAATTGGGATTGATAGGAATTGGGATTGATAGGAATTGCGATTAATTGGAATTGGGATTAATTGGAATTGCGATTAATTGGAATTGGGATCAATTGGAATTGGGATTAATTGGAATTGGGATTAATTGGAAATGGGATTTATTGGAATTATGATTGATCGGAATTGCGATTGATCGGAATTGGGATTAATTGGAATTGGGATTGATAGGAATTGGGATTAATTGGAATTGCGATTAATTGGAATTGCGATTAATTGGAATTGCGATTAATTGGAATTGCGATTAATTGGAAATGCAGTTAATTAATTCGAAATAATTGGGATTAATCAGAACTGGGATTAATTGGAATTACGATTAATTGGAAATGCGATTGATTGGAATTGGGATTAATTGGAAATAATTGGGATTAATTGGAATTGGGATTAACTGGAAATGCGATTAATTGGAATTGCGATTGATCGGGATTGCGATTAATCGGAACTAATTTTTAAGGTATTCAGTAGGTAGAAAATGTTCTTTTCCTGGAGAACTTCCCTCTCTGGGATACTAAAATGAGTTAAGGGAGAAAATATTTGAAATATTTTAAGTTGTGAAAATGAGAGCAAAATATTTAACTCCTAAAATCCACCAGCAGGTCATGTTTAGCATTTTCTGAATAAATGGTTTTGGTTGTTTAGCACTAAAATTGGTTTTTGGGTTAAAATCCAAACTTTTCAGCTCTGCACACTTGGTGGATTTCACTCTTTTTAAATATTTAAAATATTTCAATATTTTTAAATATATTATTAAAGAGGATGTTAGGAATGGAATTAAAATTTATACCTTTTATATAAATCGAAGGTATAAATTTATATCTTTGATATAAATCCAAGGTATAAATTTATACCTTTTCTATAAATCGAAGGTATAAATTTATACCTTTTATATAAATCAAAGATATAGATTTATACCTTTTATATAAATCAAAGTATAAATTTATAAATTTTATATAAATCAAAGGTATAAATTTATACCTTTTATATAAATCAAAGCTATAAATTTATACCTTTTCTATAAATCAAACATACAAATTTATACCTTTTCTATAAATCGAAGATATAAATTTATACCTTTGATATAAATCCAAAGTATAAATTTATACCTTTGATATAAATCAAAGGAATAAATTTATATCTTTTATATAAATCAAAGGTATAAATTTATACCTTTTCTATAAATCCGAGGTATAAATTTACACCTTTTATATAAATCCAAGGTATAAATTTATAAATTTTCTATAAATCCAAGGTATAAATTTATACGTTTTCTATAAATCGAAGGTATAAATTTATAGCTTTTATATAAATCAAAGATATACATTTATACCTTTGATATAAATCAAATATATAAATGTATACCTTTTATATAAATCCAAAGTATAAATTTATACCTTTTCTATAAATCAAAAAATATAAATTTATATCTTTTATATAAATCAAATATATAAATTTATACCTTTGTATAAATCCAAGGTATAAATTTATACCTTTATATAAATCAAATATATAAATGTATACCTTTCTATAAATCAAACATATAAATTATACTTATATAAATCAAATATAAAACTTATACCGTTTATATAAATCAAAGGTATAAATTTACACCTTTATATAGTTGAAGGTATAAATTTATACCTTTATATAAATCAAAGATATAAATTTATACCTTTTCTATAAATCAAAGGTATAAATTTATACCTTTGATATAAATCCAAGGTATGAATTTATACCTTTTATGTAAATCAAAGATATAGATTTATACCTTTGATATAAATCCAAAGTATAAATTTATACCTTTTATATAAATCCAAAGTATAAATTTATACCTTTTATATAAATCCAAGGTATAAGTATTTGAGATTCAAAATTTGAGATTCAAAATTTAAAATTCAAAATTTGAGATTCAAGATATAAAAAAATCCTCTACAAATCAGGATTCAGCATCAAAAACCAGAGATTTGGACACAAAATTCCAACCTACCCAGGACACCACTCGGCCGTTGAAACAAGGCAGCTTTGCATTGTCATCTGAGATCTCTTCCTTCACCACCCTGCAAAAGAAAGAAATTAAAAATCAGGAGTTGGAAATCCCAGCAGAGCAGAGGGATGATGGTTTTGGTGAATGGTTGGGGAAAAATGGGATTTTGGGTTGGAGTGGTGGTGATAGCAGGTGTTGGTGGTTAGAGAGGAGGTGGGTGTGAGAGTGGAGGGAGCAAATGAAAATAGAAATGGAAATAGAAATGAAAATAATAATTAAAAAAATTGAAAAAAAAATAAAAATAGAAATAGAATGAAAATTAAAAAATTGAAATAAAATGATAGAAATAAATTTAATAGAAATAGAAGTAAAATAAAATTAAAATAAAAAATTTTAAATAAAAATAGAAATAGAAATAGAATGAAAATTTTAAAAATTGAAATAAAAATAGTATAGAAATGAAATAGAAGTAAAATTTTGTGGTTTTTTTTGTTTGTGTGTGTTTTGTTGTTGTGTGTTTTTGTTTAAAATTAAAAATAAAAAATTTTAAATAAAAATAAAAATAGAAATAGAATGAAAATTTAAAAAATTGAAATAAAATTAGAAATGAAAATAGAAATAGAAATAGAAATAGAAATAGAAATAAAAATAAAAATAGAAATAGAAATAAAATTGTGTTTAGAAATGAAAATTAAAAATAAAAATAAAATTCAAATAAATGAAATAGAAATAAAAATAAATAAAAATAAAATGAAATAAAAATAAAATAGAAATAAAAATAAAAATAAAAGAAAAATAGAAATAAAAATAAAAAATAAAAATAAAAATTGAAATAAAATAAAAATAAAAAGAAAAAGAAAAAAAAAAAGAAAAATAAAAAGAAAAATAAAAGAAAAATAAAAGGTAGAATAGCACCAGTCCAGACCCACATCCCAAACTGGGAGGCACAGAAATAATTCCAAGCATTTTCCCACTTTATAATCTCCCCACAGCCTTTCAGGGTTTGCTGGAGCTAAATCCCCAGACCTGTCAGAGATCACAGATTTCGACCAGAAATCCATTTCTGCCTCAAATTCCCACCCTGCAGAGCAGAACTATTTGTTTTTGACAACCCCGAGCCTCAAGTGTCACCAAACTCCCTAAAAACCTGAGAATCCTCAACAGCATTTCCTTTAGTTGGGTTTTTGTCTTGTTGCTGGGTGAAGAAAAACCACAAAACCGCAAAAACCCACAAAAACCGCAAAAACCGCAAAAACCGCAAAAACCCGCAAAAAACGCAAAACCTGCAAAACCCACAAAAACCCACAAAAACCACAGAAACCCACAAAAACCGCAAAAACCACAAAACCACAAAAACCTGCAAAACCCACAAAAACCACAAAACCCACAAAAACCCACAAAAACCGCAAAAACCACAAAACCCCAAAAACCCACAAAACCCAGAAAAACCGCAAAAACCACAAAATCCACAAAAACCCCAAAAACCGCAAAAACCGCAAAAACCACAAAACCCGCAAAAACCCCAAAAACCATAAAAACCCACAAAAACACCAAAACCCCCAAAACCCCCAAAAACCACAAAAACCCCCAAAACCCACAAAAACCCCAAAAACCCGCAAAACCACAAAACCCGCAAAAACCGCAAAAACCACAAAAACCACAAAACCCACAAAACTCACAAAACCCGCAAAAACTGCAAAAACCCCAAAAACTACAAA
>NW_028147286.1:167697-200302 GCF_008360975.1 Lichenostomus cassidix | reverse complement strand
TAGAATTTCATTTATTTAGTGTATTGTTTGTATGAATACCTGGAGGTTTTCTACAGCTACAGAGCGGCATCTCGCGTCTGGATTTTGTTCCACGGTGAGCCAGAGGGAGAAGCAGCACTTCCCAAATTCTTCTGGAGCAGTGCTAATTGCAGTCCTTTAAACATGCATTAAAAAGGCCACATGTGAAATGGGAAGAGCAATTACGAAAAGAGGAAAAAGAAATGTTGAGCTAGGGACGTGTTGCCATTTTTCTGCTGTTCCTTTATGACAGCGATCTTGTAGGCAGTAAGAAAAGTATTAGGATTTGAATAATGGAGGGTATGAAATGGACCTAAAGTGTAGGTAAGGAAAGGAAAATGTTATTGTAAAATCTTCCTTGGGGCACCATGCAGATGAGGCAGAGAGAGAAAGAGTAATGTGTGTCCTGCATAAGCTTGTCCATGCAAGGCCAAAGCAGAGAGAAGATTTTAAAGTGCAAACACAAGTGTTGTGTATATAAATGAACCAATGAAAGAGCTTAACTTATAAGGCAGGATGATATATAGGACAGAATGTAAAAAAAGAATAAATAGATCTATTAGCTGTTCTGTACAAACTCTAATCAGATATTAGATATTAATGTAAAGAGAAGTTTGATATGAGTAGATGTGTACGGTTAGAGTGTAGAAGTCTGATGTGATATTGAAGTGTCAAAATGTACAAGTTGAACATTGTAAATATGTGGCTTGTGTCTTAGCAGAGGTTCCATAAGTGTCAATGGATTTGTAAGTATTTTCTCTATAATAAGTGCAAATAGATATAATGTAAATAGATGAGCGTAAGTATATAAAAGCTTAGGGGGTGGGAATAAGAAAACAGTTTTGAGAAAAGGTTTTGTTGTATTGCTTCATAAATCCTGGAAGATTTCCGTTTCTCGGAAGGTCCAAACAGTAGAATGTTTTTCATAGAGTGCACAGACCGATGCAGCCAGAATCCAAAAGTGTGCAGATTGTCACGGGCATAAAGAAAATCCAAAAGCCATAATTTTCATGTTGAGGAAAAGCACTGGAGTGTCCTCACATGTAGAATTTTGAAAAAGCAGCCTCCTTGTCTGGAAATTTCACATTCTAGATACGGAAAAAAGCACCAGGCTGCCAAACACAGCAGGGTGTGGTGACAGTCAGTCAGTTTGGAGGTATGGCCATAGGTGATCTGGTGCTGGGGCAGTTAGACAGCAGGGTGTGGTGACAGTGGGTCAGTTTGGAGGTACGGTCGTGGGTGACCCGGCGCCAGGTCAGTTAGCCGGAGCGCTTTGATTATCGTGGGTGCATCTGCTGCCACCGGTTACCTGGGGAGTTCCACTGCTGCTGGGGAGTTCCACTGCTGCTGTCATTGCCACCACGGGCCTTGGCCTCGTCCTGGCTCAGAGGTTGTTCTTCCTGGCTTTTCTTTGCTGCCTCCCCAAAGTGCTGCTGCCTCCCTCTCCACCCTGCTCTGCTGTGGCCAGCTGCAGCGTGCAGAGGGTGCTGTGGCTGTGCTCTGCCGGGTTCCCTGTGTGGAAGCAGAGAAGCTGCAGTGGTGGCAGCAAAATTACACCAGAATGCTGCTTTTCAGCCACAATGTGCTCACTATGCTTCTTTCTGCTTCAGCAAGCTCCTGGCAGCTTTTGCACTGAGGGGCATAAGGTGCAGCTAAAAGGAACGAAAAGGAGCTTGCCACGACTTCAGATATGCATATCTGCACGAGATATACTTGTCCCAGAAGGAAGCAGGTGAAGAGAAGGCCTTCTTCCAATACCCCCCTCCGCAAGCAGCCTTCCCCGGCTGAAGTGAGCCCTTCGCGGCTTTCTCGCCCTAAAGCGCGTTTTAGCTCCGGACAAGCTCTGCTGCTCTCCGGCTGTGCGCAGAAAGCGAGAAAACCAGCTGCTGAGCACACTGCAGCAGAGTTCGTGTCAGAACTCGTTCAAATTACACCAGAATGCTGCTTTTCAGCCACAATGTGCTCACAAAGCTTCTTTCTGCTTCAGCAAGCTCCTGGCAGCTTATGCACTGAGGGGCATAAGGTGCAGCTAAAAGGAACGAAAAGGAGCTTGCCACGACTTCAGATATGCATATCTGCACGAGATAGAGCTGTCCCAGTAAGAAGCACGTGAAGAGAAGGCTTTCTTCCAATACCCCCCTCCGCAAGCAGCCTTCCCCGGCTGAAGTGAGCCCTTCGCGGCTTTCTCGCCCTAAAGCGCGTTTTAGCTCCGGACAAGCTCTGCTGCTCTCCGGCTGAGCGCAGAAAGCGAGCAAACCAGCTGCTGAGCACACTGCAGCAGTGTTCGTTCAGAACTCGTTCAAATTACAGCAGAATGCTGCTTTTCAGCCACAATGTGCTCAGAATGCTTCTTTCTGCTTCAGCAAGCTCCTGGCGGCCTTCGCACTGAGGGGCATAACGTGCAGCTAAAAGGAACGAAAAGGAGCTTGCCACGACTTCAGATATGCATATCTGCACGAGATATACTTGTCCCAGAAGGAAGCAGGTGAAGAGAAGGCTTTCTTCCAATACCCCCCTCCGCAAGCAGCCTTCCCCGGCTGAAGTGAGCCCTTCGCGGCTTTCTCGCCCTAAAGCGCGTTTTAGCTCCGGACAAGCTCTGCTGCTCTCCGCCTGTGCGCAGAAAGCGAGCAAACAAGCTGCTGAGCACACTGAAGCAGTCTTCGTGTCAGAACTCGTTCAAATTACACCAGAATGCTGCTTTTCAGCCACAATGTGCTCACAATGCTTCTTTCTGCTTCAGCAAGCTCATGGCAGCTTTTGCACTGAGGGGCATAAGGTGCAGCTTGACATGAGTTCATCCACACCAAACAGTTCTATCAGAAGCGTGGCCTGGGCCGCTCACACGTTCAGATGGAACAATTATACAACCAGCACCTGCAAATGTTCCCTTTGGGATAATTTTTTTAAACTTTTTTTACTTTTTTTTTTTACTTGCTTCTCTCTGATCTGGCCGAGTGGTACAGTGAGCGGAACAGAGGCTGAGAATCGGCCACCATGTGAGCTGTGTGGCATTTCCTACAGTGGTTGAAGTAAACCTTCTGAACCATCTTTCAGTGTGTCATATAGGGAACAGGGGAGGATGGTTATTGCAGTTATTGTTTCCTCATCAACATGAGATATGTTATTCCTTTAACATGGCATTGAAAGAGTTAGCAAAACTATTTTTTTTCTCTTAGGCCATTTGAAAGCCAAATTTCTGTACATGGATAATGGATGAGGTGCAGTTCTGTAAGGCTCATGTAACGGAGCCTTACGAATCAGAATTAATCCTGAAGTGTATTTCTGCAGGCTATGCACGTGGTATGCAGTTCACACACAGGTAATAAGCATGTGCAGGTATAAGGCTAAGCACCTTATGTACCGTCCATTATTAGATAAAATATTTGGAAAAATGTGTACGAGTTTTGAGATCAGCATAGCCACATTTGTAATGTAGGAAGTGGTAGCAACATCATCCAAACCCTGAAGTTTTCAAGAGTTTAAAGTGATGCTGTTCTGTATTGAAATTGATACAGACTTGATGTGCCAATATTTCTATGTATGAACCCAGATTTGCAAAGCATGGGAACTGTTCTCCAAGGGAAAGTATTTAATGAATTTTTTCTACTCTTTCTAGCCATACCTGGAGGTTTGTGCACCGATGGACCGGCACCTTCTGACTGGATTCCGTGCTCTGATGAGCAAGGTAGGGAAGTAGCAGTTCACAAGTCCTTCTGCAGCAGTGAGAATTGCAGGCCCTTAAAGCTGCATGGAAAAGAGCAGCTATGAGATGGGAAGAGCAAATAGATAAAGAGTGAAAAACATCATCTTGAGCTAGGAAGTTCTACAATTTTTCTGTTGTCCATTTATGATTGTGCTCTTCCACGTACTAGAAAAAGTTTCAGGATGTAAAGAATTTAGGGAATGAAATGGAAATGAAATAGAGGGTATCAAAGCAAAAAGGCCCTGCTAAATATTCTTTGGGAAACTATGGCCATGAATGAGAGAGAGAAAGAACAAGGAGTTTCCTGAATGAATTTACAGAAAACAAATCCCAGTGCCTCTTTCTAGGTAAGTGTGGACATTGGCTATGTTGTAAAAGAGGAACTGTAATTTTCAGAAGTATGCAGAGGTATGAAAAAAAAGCTCTAACCAAGTGCAAAATGTCAGAGGATACAGGCTTCCAAGCTTCCCTCAGGTGCAGTTTTCTGTGCTTGGTACCAGCAAGCCAGGGAAGAGGGAAAGAACTTTGAGGTTTTTTTCCTAAGGGAAGGACATGTGTCCAGGTGCCTGCAGTGCATTGTTGCTTCAGAAGTGTCGTTTTTGAGCCTCACTATCAGTAAGAAGTAATTGTTCACGTGTTGCCGCTGGAGTAGCTGAAGCATGTTCCATAATTACCAAATGCAGGTAATCCAGCTCTTGCAGGAATATTGAAAAGATTATCTGCCTTGCAGCAAAGCTGTTGTCTACCTTTCTGGGTGGACATTTATAGCCAATGCCCAGTACACAGTGCCTTCCGAATATAGTTATGAAAATGAAGGAGATGACCTAGATAGATAGTAAAAAGGAAGTGTTGCATTGAAGAAAGGATAATTGAAGAAAGCACCCACCTTTCATGTGGATCATCACAGAGCTGTAGCCACAATGTCAGGCCTGTAAGAATTTCTTGCCAAGAGTCAGAATGGAGTTCAGAAGTGCTGTAGAAGCAGGTGGTTTGACTTGCTAAAGAAGAGAAAGAAATGATATTAATTTACCCAATGTGGAAGGCTTTGTAAATTTTTTTTTCTTTTTGCAGGTATTAATGTAGTGTCCTGCAACGAGAAAAAAAGGGTAGGGAGGGGTCAGGCAATAAATGTGTTTTGGGTTAATGATAAGATTTTTTTTTTTGAGAGTGAAGGGTTTTGATTTTTTTTTTTTTTATTTTTAATAGAATTTTTTAGATGGAAGTGAAGAAAAAATTATTTATTTAATAAAATTACGCAGAGTGTTTTATAAGGCACAGGGGAAGGGAAAAAAATAAGGTGAAAGGTAGTTATTTAATTTGATTAAAAAGTTTTTTTTTTAGACGTAGTTTTTTTTTTTTTTGTTCCCCACCCAGGGCTGGGTGGAGTTTTTTTGGAGAGTTTTGATGTTTTTTGGTTTTTTTGGGTTTTTGGGTGGTAAAGTAGATTGAAGAGAAGGGGTTTAAATGAGGAAAAAGAAGAAGAATGGAAAAAATGGGAATAGAGTTTATTTTGATTTTTGTTTAGTATGTAGTTTTTGCTGGGTGATGAATTTTTTTTTGGAGTAAGGTTTGGAGCAAATGTTTTTAAAATAACTTGTGGTTTTTTTTGTGGCTGGGTGTAGTTAAAGAGATAGGATTATATATTTTTATATTTTTTTTTTGGGTATATAAGTTAATGATAGGGGATAAAGGATTATTATATTATTAATTTAAGATATTTTATGTTTTTTATTTTATAGTGTTGGTTTAAGGTTTATTTTAATATTTTTTAATTTTAAATATATATATATACATATATATAAAATTATGTATAAATAATGTTATGAATGGTGAATGGTGGTATGTTGTTATTTTAATTTTATATGTGGTTTTTATTTAAAATTAAATTTTTTTGAGGGATATATTGTGGTTTTTTTTTTTTGTATTATTTATTAAGTATATTTTGGTTTTTGGGTAAAGATAATTTTATGGATGGGTTTGTTTTTATGTGAGGTAGAATTAATTTAGATAGTTTTTTTTAACAAGTTTTTGGTATGTATTGTTGGGATTTTATTTTTATTTATTGTATGTAGAAGTTTAGATTGGGTAGGATTTGTTTGGTTGATGGAGCCTCGGGTATTGATTAATTAGGTGGTTTTTGTTAAATGTTGTTTTTAATTTTTGTAAGTTTTTTTATTTAATGTTTTTAGGGTGGTTTTTAATAGTTTATTATATTGTTTTATTTTGTTAGTGGTTGGTGTATGATAGGGAATGTGGTATATTTATTTAATGTTATGGTTTTTAGTTTAGTTGTTTATGAGGTTATTTTTAAAATGAGTTTTGTTATTTGATTTAATTTTTTTAGGGGTATTATGTTTTTATAGGATTTGGTTTTTAAGGCCTAGGATGGTGTTATGAGTAGTGGTATGAGGTATAGGGTAGGTTTTTAGTTATTTAGTGGTGGTTTTTATTATTGTGAGTATATAGTGTTTGTTATGGTGGGTTTGAGGTAGTGTGATGTAATTAATTAGTTAGGTTTTTTTATATTTATATTTTGATTATTTTTTATTATATTATAGGGGTTTTATTTGTTTGGTTTGTTTGATGGTAGTATATGTTTTATAGTTATGGATAATTTGAGAGATGTAGTTTATGGTTAGATTTATTTTTTGGTTTTGTGTTTATTTATAGGTGGTATTTTTGTTTTGATGGTTTGAGGTATTATGGGTTTATTGAGTTAGGAATAAATTTTTTTTATGTTGTTAATTTAAGTTTATTTGGGATATTTTTATTTTTGTAGTTTGATTTATTTGTTTATTGTTTTGGTGTTTTTTATTAGTTTGATTTTTGGGGATATGGGTGTTTATATGGTGGATTTTTATAGGTAGTTTTTTTGTTTGGTTAGCGATGTTTTTTTATTTTTTAGTTGTTTAAATTGGGTTTTTTTATGTTGTTAATTAGGTTTTTTTATTTTTTTTAGTTAATTTTATAGAGTATTGGTTATTATTTATGAATTAGTATAAAGGTAGAGTTTTGGTTATTTTTTTTTTTTAGTAATGTTTAGGGTTAATTGAATGGTTTTGAGTTTAGTGAATTGGCTTGATTTACTTTTTTTTTTTAGTTTTTGTAATTTGTTGTGTGGGGTTTTATACAGTTGTTTTTTATTTTTGCTTTGTTTTTATAAGATGATAGGAATTATTAGTGAAAAGAGTGTAGTGTGTTTTATTTGTTGGTAGTTGGTTGTATGGTGGGGTTTTTTTTTGCATGGGTTATTTGTTTTAGTTTTTTTTTTTAGTTAGATTAAAATTTTTATTTTTAGGTTAATTTGTAATTATTTTTAAAATTTTAGGGTGATTTAGATTTTTTTATACGGGTGCGCTGTGTGATAAGGGTAATTTATTTGCTTTATGTGCTATTGGTGGTATGATGAGTAGAGGGAATTTTTGTTTTAAATATTTATTTTAGTATTGGTAGTTGAGGTGTTAGGAGGAGTTGTGGTTTTGTGTTAATTATTTTTGAGGTAGTTTGGATTTTTTTATATGTTGTTAGGATTTTTTTTTTTGTTGGGGTGTAGTTGGTTTTAGATTTTTTGTAATTTTGGTTTTAAAATTTTAGTGGTTGGTTTTGGGTTTTATTAGGTATTTTTTGTTAAAGGTTTTAGGATAGGTTATGGTTTTTAGTTGTAGAGTAAAGTACATTTTTTACTTTTGGTTTTGTTTTGATTGGGTTAAGGGTTATTGTATGAGTAATTTTTTGTTTGATTTGGGTGAAGGTTTGTTGTTGTTTAGGGTTTTAATGGAAATTATTTTTTTAATGGGTAATTAGGTAGAGAGGATTTATAATTTGGCTGTACTCAGGGATGTGTATTTTTTAAAAGTTTATAGTTTTTAGGAAAGTTTGTGGGTTTTTTTTGTTGGTTGGGGGGATATTGTGATGATTTTATTGATAATTTTAGTAGGAATTTGATGTTGTTTATTTTGTTATTTTATTTTTAGGAATTGGATTTTTTTGGTAGGTTTTTTGATTTTGTTTTTTTTTATAGTGAAATTGGTTTTTAGGAGAATTTGGATTTTTTTTTTTAAATTTTTTTTTGTTGTGTTTTTTTATATAATGATGTTATTAATGTATTGTAAATGTTTTGGAGTTTTATTTTTTTTAATGTAGTTTGGATTAGTTTATGATAAATGGTGGGATTGTGTTTTTATTTTTGGGGTAATTGGTTTTAGGTGTATTGTATGTTTTTTTTAGGTGAAAGTAAATTGAGGTTTGTATTTTGTTAGAGGAATGGAGAAAAATGTATTTGTAATGTTAATAGTAGTATATTATTTTGTTGCTTTGGATTTTAGTTTATATTGGAGTTTTAGTATGTTTGGTATAGTAGTATTTAGAGGTGGAGTTATTTTATTTAAGGTATGATAGTTTATAGTTAATTTTTATTTTTTTTTAATGTTTTTTGTAGGTTAGATGGGGTTGTTAAAGGATGAATGGGTTTTGTTGATTATTTTTTGGTTTTTTAGTTTATGGATTAGTTTGTGAATGGGAATTACGGTATTACGAGTTGTTTGGTATTGTTGGCGGTGTGTAATTGAGGTTGTAATTGGTATTTGTTGTTTTTTTTTTTAGGAATTTTATTGTAGATGGGTTTTTTGATAGTTTAGGTAAGGTGTTTAATTGTTTTATGTTTTTTGTTTTTACAGTAGTTATTTTAAATGTTTATTTGAGTTTTTTTTGGTTTTTGAAATATTTATTTTGGAGGAAGTTTATATTTAAAATATATGGAGTTTTTGGGTTAGTTATAATGGAATGGTTTTTTTATTTTTTTTTAGTTAGGTTTATTTTAGTTTTTACGAGGGTTAAGTTTTGTGATTTTTTTGTAATGTTGGAAATAGAAATAGGTTTTGTTTTTATATGTTGTGATGGTATTATTGTGTATTGTGTGTTAGTGTTAATTAAAGTTTTGTATTTTTGTGGTTTTGATGTGTTAGGTTATTGAATTTATACTGTTTAAAAAATTTGGGTTTTTTTGGTTTTTATTTGGTTAGAGGTAGGGTTTTTTTAATTATGGTGGGTATTTGTGTTAGAGGTTTTTTTAAGGGAATTAGATATATTGAGTAGAGTTATTTTTTTTTGGTGGAGGTTTTTTTTTGAGTTTTTTTTTTAATTTACGTATTTGTTGTGTTAGGATAGCAGCGGGTTGTTTATTTTATTTGTTTATGGTTTTTTTATTGTTATATAGGAAATATTATAATTTATGTTGAGGGATATATTTAGTTTTTATAGCTGAGGAGTGTTTGCGTGGGGTAGTAGAATTTTTGGTTTGTATTGTTGAGATTTGGAGAAGGTTGTTTTTAATTTTTTTATTGAGTTTTTTATGATTTTTTTTATTTTATTTTTTAGTTTTTGTAGATTTGTTTTTATAGTTGAGATTTTTGTATTTATTGGGTTATGTATGATATTTGTATGTTTGGAGTTTTTTTGTTATATTATGTATAGTTTTATGTTTGTTATTTTGTTTTATAATGGTTAAAGTAGAAGTATATTTTGATGGTTTAAGTTTTAGGAGTTTTTGTTATATTATAGGTGTATATTTTATTTTATTTGGGTTTATAATTGGATTTGGGTTTGTTATGTTTTTTGAGAAGATAATTTTTATTATTGTTATTTTTTTTAAGCGTTGAATTTTTTGTTTTATAGTTTTTTATTGAGTTTGTTGTGAATAGAGATTGTTGGGATGTAGGTATTTTTTTTTGTAGTTTTGATAGTTCATTTTTAGAGGTTGTTGTAGTTAGGTTTATTTTGTATAGTTTGGTTGATATTTGGGTTACGTGATATAGTTTTTAAATGTTTTGTTTTAGTAGGATTTAGAAGTGTAATATTGTTTGTAGTATTTTAAAGATGGATTAATTAATTAATTATAGATTTATTATTTTGTTGGATATAATTTTTTTTAGGTTGTGAAGGTTTTTTATATTTATGGATTTAATAATGATTTTTGATTTAGTTGTTGGTTTTGAGGGTCCCTCCCTATTGTTATTTGGGTGATTAGTTTTAAATTGGGTTTTTTTGTTTTTTGTAATAGGAGTAATTGTTATTGGTTTAGGTTTTTTCATTTTTTGTTTTATAATATTTGATAGTGTATGATAAGTATATGTTAGGGTTTAATATATTGTATTGTAGTTGTTTTTGTATTTTTTTTTAGATATTTTTTTACTTTAGCTGGTTTTGGGATTTGTTTAGGGGGAAATTTTTAGTTTATTGGATTAGAGAATTTTTTTAAAGTTTTATTTATGTTTTTTTATATTTTATATTATTTAATTTTTTTTATATTTGGATTAGGTGTTTGTTTTTGTTTAGTTTTTTTTTTTTTAGTTTTTATTTTGGTAAAATTGAATATTATATACATGGAAATTTTTAGGTAAAGTATTTGTATAATTAAGTTAATGGTTTTTTTAACATTTAGGAAAAATTGAATATTTTTAAAAGTTGATATACTAGATTTAAAGGGAAAGAGATGGGTGAGGAGTTAGGAAGTTTCACTCTCTACTTTTTTAACAGGTTGGGTAATATTATTAATAAAACTCTAAAACAGGTTACTAAAACTAGAGGAGGAAATTAACAGAGCATGTACATCTTTAACTGTTTTTCATACTTTTTTACAGATTGTTAGTATTACACACATTACTATAACAAGTTGGAGTTGTGTCTCTGATTGGTGGAAATTATACATTAGGGACAGGATTGTTTTTACTTGTTGGTAGGGAAATAAATTTATGTGCTAAACAGACAGTATTATATTAAATAATTTTTTATCAAACAGCATAGTGATTATTGATGGTTGTAATTTAATATCAAGCGTTTAAAACTAGAATGTAATTATTAGGGGTTTTTTTTTTACTTTTTTTAATTTTATAAAAGGTGTAGAACAAGTAATTAAGGCCCCGTAAGTTGGGCGCCAAATATGTCCCGGGTTAATGATAAGATTTTCTTTTTTTGAGAGTGAAGGGTTTTGACACTTTTTTTTTTACTTTTAACAGAATTTTTTAGATGGAAGTGAAGAAAAAATTATTTATTTAATAAAATTACGCAGAGTGCCTTATAAGGCACAGGGGAAGGGGAAAAAACAAGGTGAAAGGCAGTTATTTAACTTGATTAAAAAGTCTTTTTTTCAGACGCAGTTTTTCTCTTTTTCGCCCCCCACCCGGGGCCGGGTGGAGCTTTCTGGAGAGCTCTGCTGTTTTTTGGCTTTTTTGGGTCTCCGGGTGGTAAAGGAGATCGAAGAGAAGGGGTCCAAACGAGGAAAAAGATGAAGAATGGAAAAAACGGGAATAGAGCTCACTCTGACCTTTGTCCAGCACGCAGTTTCTGCCGGGCGACGAATCCTCCCCCGGAGCAAGGCTTGGAGAAAATGTTTTCAAAACAACTCGCGGTTTTTTCTGCGGCTGGGTGCAGTTAAAGAGATAGGACCACACATTTTTACACTTTTTTTTTTTTTTTGGGCATATAAGCCAACGATAGGGGATAAAGGATTATCATATCATCAATCTAAGACAAAATGTAAGGAAATGGTCCTGCATTTTTAATTGGAAGCATGCAAAAATAAATTTTCAGAGCAATATAGCTGGTTGCTAGTGTGAAATCTGTGTAATAATATGTTGGAGTATAGGTATCTGTATTTTGTAAGTAGTATATGTTATTTGTGTGTGTGGTGTTAGTTGTTTGTTGTGTATTTTGGTGTTTGTGGTAGCTGAGGTGGTTGTTTGTAGGTTTGTGTTGGGCTTTAAAAGGGAGAGGGGGTTGCGTGTTCTGAAGCAGGTGAATTTTGGGGTTTTTGCGTGTTTGTAGTTGGAAAAAAGCGTTGCTTGCGGCACGCTGGTGGCCCCGTCCTGCGTGGCAAGTTCCCTCCCCCCTCGGTTCTCCCCCGCCGCTGGACGGCACCCCATTTTCGGAGCGGTCCGTGGGGAGTGGTGTCCCGCGGGGCCCCGAGCCGGCGGCGCCGCTCTCCCTCCCCGGGCTGGGGGCCGCCGGGTCAGCCCCCCCCCGCCCCCGCCCCGACCTGTGTCGCCACCGCCGCCGCCATACGCTGCGTGCCGAGGGCCCCTTTTAAGGGACCGGGAGAGGCGGGCGGGGCCATATAGTCGACCGCGCCGGTGCCCGCCCCGGCACACGCGGATCCCGCCAGCCCCCCGCGCCGTCCACAGCACCGCACGCTTCAGCAGAAGCCCGCAAAGCCCGGAAAATGCTGCGGTGGCACCCTCGGACTCCGCCTTTTGTTCAGGCAGCACAGTGGACGCATATTGCCTCCGAGAAGACCCCGCGGCCGCCCTTTTTGAAGTCGGCAACACTGCGCATGTGCGAACGATGCCGACGCCATTTTTGTAGTCCAATGCACCGCGCATGTGCGAACGATGCCGACGCCATTTTGGCACTCTACTGCACTGCGCATGTGCGAATGATGCGGACGCCATTTTGGTAGTTCACTACACTGCGCATGTGCGAATGATGCCGACGCCATTTTGGTAGTTCACTGCAGTGCGCATGTGCGAATAATGCCGACGCCATTTTGGTAGTTCACTGCACTGCGCATGTGCGAATGATGCCGACGCCATTTTGGTAGTTCACTGCACTGCGCATGTGCGAATGATGCCGACGCCATTTTGGTAAATCACTGCACTGCGCATGTGCGAATGATACCGACGCCATTTTGGTAGTTCACCGCACTGCGCATGTGCAAACGATGCCGACGCCATTTTGGTAGTCCAGTGCACTGCGCATGTGCGAAATAGGGGCGCCGCCATATTAATGGACGCGCCTATGCTTTTCCGGCCGCCGCCATCTTTTGTACGGAACAAATCAGGACCCCGCGCTATAGGTGACTGCCTTAAGCGCCTGATCGAAATTAAAAACTCGTATTTCACGCTTTTGGGACATTTATGCACTCAGCAAACAGCTTCAGGGGCGTCCTCTATACTGTCCGCGTCGCCCACGGGCGGCGGCAACCGCGCCAGCGGTGGGAAAAAACCGGAATTTGCCGATCGCTTTCGGGACAAAATGGCGGCCGACCCGAACCGCAGCGCGCACACCCGCCCCCAAAGACCACTCCGCACCTGTCCGCAGCGACGGGGAAGCCCGCCAAGCAGCCGAATCGCCGTTTTCGGGGTCAGGACTTCGCGGCCGCCATTTTGGTAGTCCAGTGCACCGCGCATGTGCGAAACGGGCGCCGCCATATTAATGGACGCGCCTATGCTTTTCCGGCCGCCGCCATCTTTTGTACGGAACAAATTGGGACCCAGCGCTATGGGTGAGTACTTTAAGCGCCTGATCAAAATTAAAAACCTGGATTTCGAGCTTTTGGGACATTTCTGCAGTTGCAAAGCAGGGTCCTGGGAATTACAATTGCTCTGTTACATCATAGTAAATGTGCACACTCAGCTAGAAGTAGGCACTGGGAATTGTCTTCTGTGACTTCATTCAGGAAACTGCTGCTTCTTTCTCTCTCTCATGCATAGGCACAGTTTCCCACAGAATATTTACCACTGGCCTTTTGCTTTCATCCCCCTTCTATTTTATTTCCATTTCATTCCCTAAATTCCTTACATCCTGATACTTTTCTTACTGGCTGGAAGATGACAATCATAAATGGACAACAAAAAAATTGCAGATGTTGTTTTTCACTTTTTCTACTTGCTCTTCCTGACCGATATGTGCTCTTTTTATTGCATCTTTAAAAGACTGCAATTGCCAGTGCTCAGGAAGGACTTGTGAAGTGCTACTTCTCCATCTTGGTCACCATGTCACAGAATCCAGCCAGAAGATGCCGGTCTGGCGCCGTACAAACTTCCAGGTCTGGGTAGAAAGAAAAAGTTCATGAAGTACTTTACCTCGGAGAACATTTTCCATGTTTTTAAAATCTGGCTGAATAGATAGAAAAATTGGCACATCAAGCCCGTATCCATTTCAATCCAGCATCACTTTAAACTGTTAAAAACTTAGGGGGTTTGGATGATGGTGCTACCACTTCTTAGATTACAAATTTGGCTCCGCTGATCTCAAAACATTTTTCCAAATTTTTTATTAAATACTGGACACTAAATAACACGTTCAGCCTTAGACCTGAACATATATTTTTCCTGTATGTAGGCTGTTTAACCCATGCACAGCCTACTGAAATTCACTTTAGCATTAAACCTGATTCATGTGGCTCAGTTCTGAGAGCCTTCCTGAATTGCACCTCCTGAAACGTCCACGTACAGAAATTTGAAATGGCCTAAGAAAAAAAATACAGCTTTACTGATCCTTTAAATGCCATCTTCAAGGAAGCTCATGTCTCATTTTGGGGAGGGAAGGATAACTGCATTCCCCTTCCTCCCCTGTGCCCTACGTGACACACTGCGAGATGGTTCAGAGGGTTTAGCTCAGCCTGAGTAGGAAGCGCTGCACAGCTCAGATGGCGGGTGCTTGTCAGTATCTGTTCCACGTGCTGTTCCAGTCAGCCAGGTCAGAGGGAAGCAAGGAAGAGGCTCAAAGAAAGAGTTCGGAGGTAGCGGTTGTATAATCATTCAGTCTCAATGTGCAAGCAGCCCAGGCCACGCTTCTGCTGGAAGTGTTCTGTGTGGTTTAACTCACGTTGCTGTGACCAAAACACCTGAGCAACACTTTGCTTTCCTTGGTGCATTTAGCACATCTCTGGTCAGCACACTTGTTGTATTAGGTTATCCAAATACACTGCAGTCTGACGGGATCCTTCTCAAGGCCTGCTGAAAGCACTTCAGTTTAAACGTCAGCAGCTTCACTGCTCATTTGTTTAGAACTTAGCAGAAGCACACCATAGATCTATTTTTCTTACTTGCCGTAAGAAACAGAGGGTATATTGAGTCTTTAAAATAGGACTCTGACATATCTTACCTGGAAAGGTTTCCCTGATGGATCAGCAGTGTGTTCTCTCTCCCTCTTCCTGCTGCTCACTCATCCCAAAACAGAACCTGGCTTTAACTGGTGTCTCCTTTCAACAGGTAGGAAATATTTCCACCCTACAGCCTTGCACAGTGTTTGGATAAGAATCCCAGGACTCCAAGGCCAACCACAGGCCTAGTTCCTGGCAGCTTTAGTCTGGCAGAAATACTGCCATTTTCACAATTTTAGGATGCAGAATCCCACATTTGGCTCTGGGCACCTGGCATGGAACAATGGCTCTTTTCCACAGGTAGGAAACATCTCCACCCTCCTGTCATGGACACACTTGCAAATGCAACTTGACCTAATCAAAACCATCTGGCAAGGCTTAATAACAACACAGAAGATAGAGTACATCACATGTGTGTTACCTCACTCACTTCAGTAGGGCTTTGTGAAAGGGAAAACCTGACCATTTGAACCTTTGTAGAAACCTGTTTGGTGGGATTAGGGACAGCAAGCTATATTGGTATCAATCATAGAAATAATTTCTTTGCATTGATTTTAATTTTTCACTACCCAGCATGACAGCTGGAAGTGCTTGTTCAGGGCACCAAATATAAACAAATATTGCAGCAATGATATAAAAGGATGCAAAACCGATAACCAGCTAAAAAGTGTTCTTTGCCCAAAACAATGATGGCAGCCACATGCCCTTCTCTCTACCTGGAAGACAGATCTTGGGGAGTGTCTGACAGCACAGGGGCTCTACACAATCTTCACCACTATGTTGACAGGCACTTGCCCGCAATAAAAATGCTTACTCTACACTTTTTTTATTTTAGGTGGGACTGTGGGGCACAGGGGGCTGGATCAGGCCCTGCCCCGAGAATCTCTCAGTCATCCTTGGATAGAGCTGAGGGGCCAGGGCCCCCCAGCCCCTCCACAACCCCCTCGGCCCCGTGATGCCAAGTTCTGCCCTGGGCACCAGCACAGCTGTCAGGTATAGACGTGCGCTCCCGATTTTATAAGGTTTGCGTGGGACTCTGCAATGGGGAAGGGGGGGCCACAGCTGTCCTGGGCTGACATTGGGCTCTACTGCCATGCTGTGTTAACAATGGATGGGGTAGCCAGACAAGCTGGGACTCTGCCCATGTCCCATGGGATCACCCCCCATCCCACTTGGGGTTCACCACTACAGCCCCATTCCACCCTGGACAAACTCTCACACCCCCAGGGGTGACAACATGGGCAATCCCCTCAAGCTGTGCACCCCCTCTCCATATCCCCGTGTCTCTGTGACATCTCCTCCTGTGTCCCGGCTCTGCCTCCCACACCTTTCTCCCTTCCACTACTCCCACTGCCTCTCCCAGCATCTCCAGCTTCTTGCTCTCACTTCAAAGTGTGGGACACCCCGTTTTGGGGGAGGACATGTTTGGTGCCAGGGTGCTGTCCAGACCCACCGAGGCTCTGCCAGGACAATGAATGTGGCAGGTACCAGCATGGGCATCAGGCTGGGGGCAGGAAGGGGGTGCCACCGTGACTCCTCCAAACACCCTGATGTGGTTCTGGGGGTCCACGCTCAGGGTGTCAGTGCTGGAGGATGACAGAGACTCCCAGATGGCAGGAGAAGGTCCAGAGCTAGGTGCTGCTGTGGCCCCAGTGCTGGAATATTTGGATCCAACTGACCCCCCTGGTCTGCAGCCATTGGAAGGGGCTAGGCTCCTCTTCAACAAGGAAGCCCCTGATTCCTTCACTAATCCCCTGACTTTCTCACAGGGACCACGCCATGATAGGGAATATGGGGAAGAGAGAAAGGTTCTGGCAACTTCTTGCCAAACAAGTGGTCTGGTCTCAGCTTGCCTCTGCTGATGGCTGGGGGGACGTCAGGCTGCTTAGTGACACTAGGACCTTTTATGCTGTTGTGGGGGGTCAGCGCTTTGCGGTATCCTTCCTGCCAGGAGACCGGGGAAGGCAGGAGGGACCCCCATGCAGACCTACACTACAGGGTGCCCCTCATTTGTGGCACATCAGACGGACATTCCTGAGGCAGAGGGATGCCCCTGCTTCAGAGGGTAACATTAGGCAGAGCAGGGGGTACCACAGCAATCCCAGGAGGAAGTGACAAGCCTGGGAGCACCACATGGGCCTCTTTGGGCTCAGGGTGGCCATGACAGGACACAGGACACAGGCCACAGGCCACATGGGCTGAGGAGCTGAAGGGGACAAGCACACAGTCAGTACCTGCTTTTGAGGGGACACACAGGCTGGAGGTAGGCGCTCTTTGGGATAGAGTGGAAGCCCTGACCTGGCGTCACCACAACAGCCACCCACGCCATAACTGGGAACACCACACTTTTCACCATTCCCAGCACAGATACAGATGGGGATCTTCGGTGAATTGTTTCTCAAGTGCCAAAAACCACATTGAAACACTGAAAAACTACAACCTCCCCTATCTGATCGAAGTACATCACATCTGTACCTGCAGCTCCAGGCCAAACAAACACACACACACACACACACACACACACACACAAAGAGACATTAGACAGGATGTGCAACAAGGGGACACGACAATGAGAAAAAACTCTCAGTGAGATGACTGCAATGATCGAGAGGATGCGGAATGAGATGGCCCAGGTGAGACTGACGGTGAGCTAACCAGGCCCAAAAAACCCCGGCAGAAGATGCTAACGTGATCACATTGCGAAAAGCTCGCCAAAATGGCAAAGATGGAAGCCCGTGAATCACGAAGATAGGGACAAGATTCTGACCACACACCCTTACAAGTCCTAGCCTGCTATAATGGATCACTGCCATGTACAGCTGTCGATACGGCTTAGAACAAGACTGTAAAAGGCTTCTGACTCGATGCTTCTAAAGAGATGCAGAGATTCTGATGCACGCCTGAGCTCGGGCATTGAAGGTTCAAAGATATCGGCGCCAAGCCGAGGAACATGGAGATCAGAGATGGTAAGGGTGGCCTGGCCTTTTAGATAATCCCCTCAAAGGGGTGAGGCAAAAGATATGCAACGCAAGACACACAAAAGACAGGGAACGCACGGTAGACAAGTGATGCGACACACACCAGGACCGCCCTGCCCTGCGCAACTCTGCGTTGTCATCAGAGTCCCTTTACGTGACCTAAGGGGCCCTTTTTTGGACATCCCCACGTCCAAAGCTAATACAAAAATCCCTCCCGGCGAGTCCTAGCCTGGCACCCGGCTTCCATCCCCTCTGTGAGTAATAGTGCTTGACTTATCCCTTAGACATCCAGGCATGTGAATCCGTGTCTGGTGACAAAGAAAACCTCCTTGACATCTCGGAAGTTCCTGCTGTCACCAGGCAGTTCTCTCTCTTAGTCTGCTACAAAAAAGAACGCCAAACATCAATGCATGAGCTAAGTGGAACATCAGCAATCTGTTACAAGAACGGTCAGTCACAATGATCAAGATGGCTGTGAGATAATGCTACGTTCAGAACGCTCCACGCATCCTTACAAGCTCTAAGACGTTACAACTCACACCTGGAAAGGATGGATGGCAATACAGCCGGGAACAAGGCCTCAAAACACATCTGACTCCACACTTCCAATATGCGGTTCCAAGAGATGGCTGAGACACGAATAAGAACAAATCACGCTGGCATCGGACTGAGAAGCGCAAATATTTGAGAACCCGGAGATGCCAACCGACGCTCGCAATAAAGCACAACAGACAGAGACAATTGATTAACGTGGAGGGGGAGGAGGGGTGGAACCAGGCCTCTGCGTTTACCGAAAGTGTCTCTATGGCTATTGAGAGATCACTCCAGCCAGCACTGCCTGGTGCTGCACAGAAAAGCCCTTCTCACACCCGTGCCGGTGTAAGGCACATATTCTCACTCACCCACGGAGTTGGATAACTCGTGCGTTACCAAAGACAAAGAATTCAGAGCGCTCAGTCAGCCGGAGGTTCCAGAGTTTATTCTGAAGGGTTCCGGGGCTAAAAGAGAACGAGACACCCCAGCCGTCTACATTTAAAGGGGCGGCTGGAGGGTCAGGGGAGAGGAGGCGGGGGGAACACCACAACCAGTGGGAGGAGGAAGGCATGGGATCAGGGGTTAGGTTACAGCTGGGGGGATTTACATAATTTGGGGAGGAACCATCGTGTTCTCCAGGGGGGAGGCTAAGATGGCTTCCACCAGTGGAGTTCTGCTGTATTGGAACTCCTCAGCTCCTCAGCAGTTCCTGAGATGGTATCTTCTACCCCAACAACTCCCCCTTCCTTATTTAAAGGAAAGGCCTCCCCTACTTGCTTAGTTAAACACTTCTTGAGGCAACCGAACAAGCTTAGAACAAGGAAAATTATTAGGATCACCCACAGTCCAGTTTTGACTAAGGATGCTAGCCATCCCTGAAGTCCTCACTGTCCGAAAAGATCGCCAATCCAGTCTGTTTCTTTTTCTGTCTTCAGTTCTTTGATTTGATCCTTTATTTTCTGTATCGTCGCGTGGATGCTCTGGCTATGAGATGACAGGTTAAAGCAACACAGTCCCTCGAATTCTTCACAGCCATGTCCATGGGCCAATAAAAGAAAATCGATGGCTGCTCTGTTTTGCAGTGTTGCATGCCTGGTGGTTTCTTCATCTTCAAGAAGCTGAGAGAGGGCACTCAAGGTTAGGTTAGCATGCTTTCCGAGCCAGCACTCAAGGTGGCTAAGTTCTCCTAAGGCTTTTGCTGCTGCTACTCCAGGCAGGAAAAACGATGCAGCAATCCTTTTAGACAATGACCAATTGATAATTTCGCTATCACAATTAGGATCTAATTGTTGTATATTTCTTTTTTGGCGGGCCAATCGAGTATGGTTTTTCCAATGCAGAATTTGGGTTTTGTTGGGTGCTAGTACAGAAAGCCTGCCAAGAGAGCACGGTCCCCCTTGGAGCTGGGATGGGATTCCAGACCACGCCTGATTCCCACAAATCAGGAACATACCTTTGGGCAGCATTTTGGGGTGTACAGATGACTCTGTTGGGATGACCTTTTTATCCTGACACCAATTACTGACAGAGTAAACCTTTCCCTGGGGTGTTGCTTTTCTACTATGCCTTAATTTCTGGTGTTCTGACCAGGATAATGCCATCCCTCCTTTCGGGCTGAAGACAAACTTGAGGCAAAGGGTAGCCTGGGAGGACCCCAATAATAGTAATTCGTGGGGTTCCTCTGGTGCTGTTGCCAGCGTGCTTACCCATTTCTCCCAAGCTTCTTTCTGGGGGAGCACCTCGTTTGCAAAAGGCAGTTCATCTTTGTGGAGAGGGATCCCCACCACGCATGATGAAAGTGAGTCACTGACGCTGCCCATCGACAGGCACATATGGTCTTGCTGGAGTGCTTTTGCCAATGTAACCCACATATTGGTCTTTGGCTGAGGGACAATCCATGTGACAACCTCTGGTGGTAACAGGATGCAGGAGGTCAGGAGAATGCAGAGGTAGGCAATTACAGGCATGGTGGTAAGAGAGGTATAGGTAGTCCTTTTTTCTGTGGGATTTCAAGCAAAAATCATTAAAAGATGGTTTTCTGTTACTTCTTTCTTTTTTCCCCCTCATCCCCCCTTTTTTTCCATAAGACACAGGTAATAAGGTTGTGGGTTAGGGAAACACATGAGGGTAACAGATAAGGGATTTGTGGGTTTGGGGAACTGCTTGAAGGCGGCACAAATAGCTGTTCACGTGGCTGGAATCTTGCGCCGACGTCTTCTCCAAGCGGCACTGGTTTCTTTGTCTGGAGTTTCTTTGTCAATGTCTGGTGTGTCATCTTTCGCCTGCTCAGGAGCTGTCACTGACGGTCTGAGGTAGGGCTTTACATATTTTCCTGGTATCCACTTGGGTCCTGAAGGTGTGGAAACACAAGCATATCCCCTCCCCCATACAATTAGTGAAAAAGGGCCTGATATCTGATGGCTTTCTGGATCTTTGATTAACACTGGTGGTTGTTCTTTCAATTTGGCTTGGGTCGAATTGGTAAAATGCCGGAACACAGGGGGGTCAGGCTCTTCAAACGAATTGTTTAAGAAATTTATTGTAAAAAGGGCTTTGCAGAGTCTCATAATGGGAGAATTGAGTTCTGACCCTCCCCGCTGTTGGTCTAGGACCCTCTTAATTGTCTGGTGGGTCCTCTCAACTATGGATTGTCCTGTGGGGGAGTGGGGGATGCCTGTAATGTGTTTGATGCCCCATGAGCTAAAAAACTCTTGAAGTTTGTTAGAGATGTATGCTGGACCGTTGTCAGTTTTTATCTCAGCAGGAACGCCCAGGGTAGCAAAAGCAAGGAGAAAGTGCTATATAACATCTCTTGCCTTTTCTCCTGCATGGGCAGATGCAAAAACAGCTCCAGAAAATGTGTCTACAGAAACGTGTACATATTTCAATCTGCCAAACTGGGGGACATGGGTTACATCTGTTTGCCAGACTTCACAGCTGCCTAGACCCCGGCAGTTAACTCCAGACCCTAATGATGGCACTTGGTAGCTCTGACAGCTAGGACAGGTTGCTACAATTGCCCTTGCCTGGTTTCGGGGTAATTTAAACATTCTCATGAGTGCTGGTACATTCTGATGGTAAAATTGGTGGCTCAGCTTTGCCTGAGCAAAGGTGTCTGGAATGTTAGGAGCTTTCACCGGCATAGCTAGAGCGTCTGCCCTCCAATTCCCTTCAGCAACTGGTCCAGGGAGATCGGTGTGTGACCTTGCATGCATCACATGGAACGGCTGCTTTCTGTGGGACAGCAGTAAAACAATTTTTGAGAGCAGTTTATACAATTTAGGATTTGACACTTCTTTTAGCCAGGCATGTTCTGCTCTGGCGACTACCCCAGCTACATAAGCTGAATCTGTTACCAGATTAATAGGTTCTTCGAACATCTCAAAAGCTCTAACAGCAGCCGCAAGTTCCGCAATTTGCGGTGAGCCTTCGATTATTTGGATATCGTGCTCCCACACTTGCGTTTCGGGATGTTTCCAAGTCACGACTGACTTATGGGATTTCCCGGAGCCATCTGTAAAAACAGTTAGAGCCTTGAGAGGGGTTCGACTTTGGAGTTCTTTTGGGGCCAAATGAAAAGCCGAATTGAATAATTTGTGTTTTGGATGATGATTTGAAATCTTGCCTGGATAACTATCCAGAGCAACTTGAAGGTGTTCATTTGTTTGGAGTATGTTTGCTAAGGATTCACTTTCCAATGACGGATAGATGCAGGTGAAATCACACCCTGCAAGGGTACGGAGGCGTGCTCTGGCTCTCATAATTAGTTGAGCTACTAGTTCCTGTCGTGTTGTTATGGTTTTGAGCGGCTGATGTGGTAAGAAAATCCACTCTATTATAAGAAGTGGGTCTTTTTGTGCAGTGTCCCATTGAAAAATCAGTCCATAAAGCCTAGGTGACTCACCCAGAACGATGAAATTAAAAGGCAACTCAGGACTTGTCCGATGGGCTTGGCGAGAAGACAGGGCAAGCTGTACCTTAGCGATGGATTCCCGGGCCTCCTCTGTGATGACTCGGGGCGAGTCCAGGTGGTCACAGCCTTTCAGGAGGTTAAACAGCGGAGCAAGGTCTTGCGTAGTAATTCCCAGCAGAGGACGAATCCAGTTTATAGAACCACACAGGTGGTGCAAGTCCCGGAGTGTCTTTGGGTTGTCTTTGATGTTGAGCTGCTGGGGTACGATGGTCCGTTCGCTGATGCGGAGTCCCAGGTAGGTCCACAGGCAGGTACGCTGAATCTTTTCCTGCTGGATCTCAAACCCTGCTTTCTCAATGGCTTGAATAGTTTTTTCTAGAGTTAAGTTCAGGTATTTATCATTTGGTGCACAAATTAACACATCATCCATGTAGTGGAGAATGATAGAACGTGCAAACTCTTTGCGGATGGGGGACAGGACGCGAGCCACGTACCATTGGCAAATAGTTGGAGAATTTTTCATACCCTGGGGTAACACACACCAGTGGTATCTGCGCTGGGGGGCTTCCTGGTTTAGGGATGGCACAGAGAAAGCAAACCGAGGAGCATCACTTGGGTGTAGGGGGATTGTGAAGAAACAGTCCTTAATGTCAATGACAGCAAGCTTCCAATTCCTAGGAAGCATTGAGGGCGAGGGCAGGCCAGGCTGTAGGGGTCCCATATCTTCAATGACTTCATTGATTTTCCTGAGGTCTTGGAGGAGCCTCCATTTGTCTTTTCCAGGTTTCCGTATGACAAAGACAGGGGAGTTCCAAGGGCTATTAGATGGTACAATATGACCTTTGGCGAGCTATTCTTCTACTAGGGATTCTAAAGCGCTGAGCTTCTCTGTGCTTAGGGGCCACTGGGTCACCCACACGGGGTCGCTTGTCTTCCAGGTTAGGGGCGGGGTGGAGTGCACCCCAGTGGCCCCAACTAAAAATCCTGAGATGGAGGTGGGATTACCAGCTGAGTCCCCCACTGGGTAAGGAGATCTCTGCCCCAGAGGGTAAAACCAGAGTCAATTACGTACGGGCGGATGGTGGCTGTGTGACCTTCAGGGCTTTCTATGATGATATTATTTGTACTCCTCTGGGAAGTTGCTGACCCTCCTATGCCTGTGATTCTGCCACCTGCTGGTTTGGTCTTCCAGTCCTGGGGCCATTCTGCTCGAGAAATGATGGTTACATCGGCCCCTGTGTCTACCATCCCCGTCAGGTAAGCAGTGGATTTATCATTGTGTAGTTTACAATGCATCATGGGCTTGTCTGCGCCTACAACTTCTGCCCACCATATGGAAGGTGTTCTGTGGCACGTGGGGTGGTTTTCAGGTAGTATGATAGCTTGTGCTACTACCTGACCCTTTGATAGAAACCAGGGAGTGTTGTTACAGGAGACAGAAATTTGTACTTGTCCATTGGGGTCTATTTTGTGCACCTCGGGTAAAATAAAAAGTTCGGGTGGACCATGCTTAGTGTCCCCGACTACTAGAATGTCCACAGTCCTGTCAAAAGGTTTTTCAAAGCCCACATATATGTGTTGTTGATTTCCATTGCGGAAGTGGTGTGTATCAGTACTTACAAGACAGAGTCTCTTGTCCGTTCTGCTGTGCGATGCGCTGTTATCATCCATGGCAGGGGTGGCAGGGCAGGGAGAGACGGCTGTAGAATTTGTGTCCCGGCGCGGGGCCGTGCCGCGCTTCAATGTTCGTTTCCCTGGTCCTTCTGGTGGTGATGCTGGCAGGGACAGCCTGGGGGCACAGCTTCAGTATTATTGTTAGTATTTCTCTTAACACGCTTTGGTTTAGGGCAGTCTTTGGCAATGTGTTCAAAACTCCCACAATTATAACATCTCCGTGGAGGTTTCTGAGATGCTGCTAGTGCTTCTGCTACCCCTTTTGAAACTGCTTGGGCTATGGCTGCCTCAGGAGATGCTAATTTGGTGCAAGCCTCAATCATCTGATCGAGGGTAGGAGGTGGGTCTAGTGGGAGTGCCTGGAGGACTTTTTTACAACTCTCATTAGCATTCGCCATAGCTAATGCACGCAGCAGCTCCTTTTGGGCTTCTGGATTCCCAACTTGCTTTTCAACTGACTCTTTTAGTCTATCGAAGAATTTTATAAAGGACTCATCGATAGTTTGTTTTATGGTGGAGAAATTTAGAGAGGGAGTGGAATCCGAGGGGGTTGAGAGCAAAGCTCTGTCAGCCTCTCTTTTGATATCTTCTAAAATCAGTTCAGGCAATTGTCTTGCCTGATCCTGGGGTTTAACCAGGTTTCCTTCCCCGCAAAGATCATCCAGTGTTATGTGAGCCCTGTTGGGATCTCTGTGATATACCTGGAGGAGGTCTTTTAATTGTTTTCTCCAAGTTCTGTCCCACAGCATGTATTCTCCAGGTGACAGAAGGCATGCCATAAGATTTTTTATATCATGTGGGACCAGTACATTCGCAGCAAAGGTAGCTTTGAGTAGGTTCTTAAAGTAAGGGGAGTTACGTCCAAAATCTTTCCCTGCCTTGCACATCTCTTTTATCTGTGCATATGGGAGGGCATCCCAGCGGGGGTTTCCTCCAGCTCTATTATAATGGACTGGAGCAGCAGTGACAGAGATTTTGTTGGCTAATTCCCAGTGCCCCTCGTGTGCTGCTTGTCTGCGTATATCAAGCCAGGGATCCTCTTCAGAATCGCTGCTTTCCTCATCCGAAGAAGAGCAGCCAGCCCGAGGCCGGTGCCAGCGGGGCTGGCTCTTCCTCTGTCGCTGGCCGGCTCCGTTGCCGTGGGAACCGGGGAGGAGCGGGGCTGCAGGAGTGGTGCTGCAGGGGAGGGGGGGGTGAACGAGGGTGGGACCCGCGCCCGGATGGGAGCTCCCCGCGGGGGACAGGGCCGACGCAGGGCCGACACCCGACACCGCGGGGGGGGTGAACCCGGCGCAGGGATACCCGATGATGCAAGGGGCGGGGCCGATGCCAGCCCGGGAATTTTAAGCTGATAAGGATCAGGCATGCTAGCTTGTATCTCCATGTGGGCCGCGCCATATGGACCCGCGGGGGGGGGGGTAACGCGTGGTTTGTGCCGTCTCGTGAGAAACATGGAGTCAAGGTAGGGAGGTTTTGGGGAGCTGGGAAGAGGGTGAGGGACAGGCTCGAGCCGGGGTGGCCAGACCCGGCTGGAGCGGGGGATAGGGGAGAGAGCGCTCCTTCCCCCTGGGGTTCCGAGGGTTTGGGGACAGCGGGGGAGGGAACAGACACGGGGGAGGCAGCACGAGAGAGATCTGAATTTTTAGGCAGAACTGTTTCAGTCTTGGCGTTCTTAACAGACTTATAAATCACTACAAACAAAGGGAGAAAATTAGCAACCTTTCGATCCCCAGCCTGTGTGAGAACAGTCAGCTCGTGTCCGATTTTATCCCAGAAGCTAAGAGACTGAACAGCAGTTACAGAAACATTTGGAAAGATGTTAAAAATCCAGCGAACAAAACATTTCAAATTCCCCTTAGAGAACTGGGAATTATCTGACTTAAGAGTAGTTTTAAGGGAGGTATAAAGCTCTGATTGAGGACGGGTTAACTTCCCACCCATATTCCCCAAATAAATTCTTCCCAACACCGAAAGAAAAAAATAAGGAGAAAAACAAAAGAAGGATTCACCCCAGCAAAGCCTCACTTACCACCTCGAGGCTTCCGAGAGTGTAAAAAAAAAAAAACTTTCGGCGTAGTTCTCTGGTTTTTACCGATTTCTCCTGTCCCAGACAAACGGAGATTTCTCGGCTGCCTCTTTAAACAGATCTAATAAAACTTAGACCTGTTTTCGAGGGAAGTAGCTGCTCCGATCGTGACATCTATGGCATAAAGCATTCCGAGACACTTTCAGGGATTTTTCAGGTCCCTGTATCAAGCGCCACTTAACGCGGAGGGGGAGGAGGGGTGGAACCAGGCCTCTGCGTTTACCAAAAGTGTCTCTATGGCTATTGAGAGATCACTCCAGCCAGCACTGCCTGGTGCTGTACAGAAAAGCCCTTCTCACACCCGTGCCGGTGTAAGGCACATATTCTCACTCACCCACGGAGTTGGATAACTCGTGCGTTACCAAAGACAAAGAATTCAGAGCGCTCAGTCAGCCGGAGGTTCCAGAGTTTATTCTGAAGGGTTCTGGGGCTAAAAGAGAGCGAGACACCCCAGCCGTCTACATTTAAAGGGGCGGCTGGAGGGTCAGGGGAGAGGAGGTGGGGGGAACACCACAACCAATGGGAGGAGGAAGGCATGGGATCAGGGGTTAGGTTCCAGCTGGGGGGATTTACATAATTTGGGGAGGAACCATCGTGTTCTCCAGGGGGGAGGCTAAGATGGCTTCCACCAGTGGAGTTCTGCTGTATTGGAACTCCTCAGCTCCTCAGCAGTTCCTGAGATGGTATCTTCTACCCCAACAATTGATCTGAGACATCCCAAAGACAGAGCAGACGACAAAAGACGCCAGACAACGTGACACAAACTGGAACTGCTCCGTGGTGTGCATCCTTACGGTTGCAAACAAAGTAAAGCTGCTGCCGCCTATGGCTCTACTAAGAAGTCCCTCAGAGAACATCTCTTTCCCTGAGCTAACTTTTAGATCTCTCACAGGAATTTCTGGCCTGCTACCCCGCTATCATCCCATCTCTGGGTTATGGCCCCCAACTTATCTTTTAGACGGCCGGCAACGGGAATCCACGCTGGACGCAAAGGGAGTCCGCCTCGGCTCTCTCGGAAGGCCCCGGTATGGCTGGTGAGCTCCTTAGTTGGCTACGAAAAAGAAAACCAAAGTCAATGCATGAGTTTAGCGGCACGTGGGACAAATCCCCACAATCCAGCTCCTTGCCATTTCCTAAGTGCACTTAGGCCTTTAAGTCTCCAGCTTCATCCCCACTTGAAGGCTGTGGCTTTCATTATGATGGACACCTGGGTTACCGAGAGGTAGAATTACGTGCCGTTACTGTGAGGAGGGGGTGTATTTGTGCGCCTTAGCACACATAAATGCACCTGCTGGTCTTGGGGAAAGGTCTCACGGGGCCCCTCATTGGACACTATTTCCCACTGTGCTGCCTTCAACCCCTCACCCCACCCCCCTGTAATTCCTAACCTAGTGCCCTGCTCACTCTCCTTCTCCTTGTAATGATCCTTACCTTACGTACTGGAAGCCTCAGCTTTGGATGTCATCTTTGACAAGAGGCAGGTCTCTTTTTTGACATGATGAATCTGATGAAAAAGTTTCAAGCGCCACACTTAACACAATCAGGAATTTCAGGAAGTTCCAATGCTTCTTAGAAAAAGAAAACCAACATCAAAATACAAATTCTGTTAAATTACAAAGCACAAAAGCATCTTACCAACTCTGAACACACAACCCAAAATAATGAACTTAAATACTCACTGCATTCAGTGCTACCTTCCTCACCATGTCTTCAAAGCCTCTCTTGCTTTAGATGCCAAAAGCACCTGCTTGAAAAAACCTGAGCTGAAAAAGCCCCTTCCTTTAAATGAGAAGACAGCTCTGACTCCAGTGAACTCCAGAGAAAAAATAAACCACTTAGCCAAAGGCTGGGGTTAATATACCCCTGCCTGGGCCCGCCTCTCGTTCCCAGCATGCCTGAAAAAAGGGAGAAGGCAAATACCATTGGGTATCAAAGCCCTCAGAGCAGCTGTGGCTCTTAGGTTCCTCTGACTTACCTTTCTGGTGAGTAAAGGGCTTGACAGAGAAGAAAACTCTTCAGGGAAATTACTATACTTTATTTTTTTATACAGCTGCATCAAGCAAAAGGGCGTAAATCGGGTAAGAAATAAAACTTTGTGTTTTGGCAGCATACCTGTGTACGTTGAATAATTTGTTGCTAACTTGTAGAATTATTCTTTGCTGATTGCTAAGTAGTATTCCACATGTGACCTAAGTAGGGAAGATTAGTAACGATGTGAATGTTGTACTGAGCTCTCTAATTAGGGTGTTACGCATTATAAATAAAAGCGAGAAAAGCAACCGACTTTTGCGGGCCATTGGGGTTAAGAATGCGCAAAGCTCGCTACCGTATGAGACTTCTGGTACCGGGGTACAGGTAGAAGCGTTTGCTGCTCCTTGAAAGGCGGGGGGGGCAGGTGGAGAAGAGTCAGCTGCTTGTTCCCTCCCCTACACAGCCTATTGTCTGCCCTAAAACACTGGGGTGCCATAACGAGATGCGGCGAGAGGGAAACTCACGGCACTCTCAATATGAGATATAAAGTAAGCTCCATTTTATTTCACCAAACGAGAGACTTATATACTGTTACAGACATTTCTAATTATAGATACACACACACACCTGCAGCTGTTCTCACACATTCAGGGATCCTCCTGCTAACTCCCTTATTCCTTTCTCATAACACTTCTGACTCCTAATCTTTCTCATGACATTCTTCCCACAGAACATTCTCAGGCAAACAAACCACTGCAGCTTGTTGGAATCTTACTGAGGCCTGACCATGTTAAAGCCTTGCTCAGGCTTATTTAGTTAGCATGAGTTTTGCTGGAAAACTGCATTTTCCAACAGTGCCAGGCTTTCATTTTTGTGGAAAAGAACCAGTCTTCTCCGCCGCTATTTTGAAATCTGAAATAGAATTCCGTTGGCAGTTTGGAACTTGGTGTCCTGGCGTTTTGAAACTGGGTTATTTTGGCATTTTGAAACTTAGTTATTTTGGCATTTTGAAACTTAGTGTTCTGGTACTTTAAAACTGACACTTTGCAACCTGTTTTTCTGATGGTTTGAGATTTGTTTTTCTATTATTTTGAAACTAGCTTATTCTGGTATTTTGGAATCAGATTTTGTTTGGGGGGTTTTTGGTGTTTTGGAACCTAATTTTTCTAGGCCGGTTTTTGGTATTTTTTTGAGCCCGGTTTCTTTATTATTTTCTGGAGGGGGGGTTGTGCGTGTTGGTGTGGATTTAGGGCTTTTTGTTTGATTTTGGTTTTTCTTGGCTTTTTTTTGATTTTGGTTTTTGTGGCTTTTTTGTTTTGTATTTCATTGTTTAGGAGTTTTTTATTTTTATTTTTTTTTTTACAACTTACTGGAATTCCCGACTGTATAGAGTGTGATGCTTGAAATTTTTTCAGCAGGTTCATAACGTCACGAGGTACCTGCCTCACATCAAAGACGGCATCCAAAAGTGAGGCTTCTAGTAAGTAAGGTGGGGATCTGTACAAAGTAAGTGACCTGCAGATGGACTTAGAGCGCCCGTCGGGGAGACCCCGATCGCCCCAGGATCTGTGACAGCCGGTCTGAAGGTGAGACTTAGAGCACCTGTCTGGGAGACCCCGATCGTCCCAGGATCCGTACAAAGTAAGTGGCCTGCAGGTGGACTTAGAGCGCCCGTATTACGGACCGCGATCGCCCCGGATTCTGTGAAAGCTGGCCTGAAAGTGAGATTTAGAGCGCCCGTGTTCGGGACCCCGATGGCCCGAGATCTGTATAACGTAAGTGGCCTGCGGGTAGACTTAGAGCGCCCGTCTTGGAGACCGTGATCGCCCCGGGATCTGTACAAAGTAAGCGGCCTGCAGGCTGACTTAGAGCACTCGTATCGGACACCCTGATCACCATGGGATCTGTACAAAGTAAGATGCCTGCAGTTGGACTGAAAGCGCCTGTGTTGGAGACCCCGATTGCCCCAGGATCTGTGAAAGCTGGCCTGAAGGCAAGACTTACAGCGCCCGTCTTGGAGACCGTGATCGCCCCAGGATCTGTGCAAAGTAAGTGGCCTACAGGCTGACTTAGAGCACTTGTATGGGACACCCTGATCACCCTGGGATCTGTACAAAGTAAGTGGCCTGCAGGTGGAGTTAGACCACCTGTCATGGAGACCCCGATGTAAGGGTCGATCCAAGAATTGAGTTCTGTCTCAACATTTCTCATCAGAAATTACAGGTGCGGGACTTATGCAGAGAATGCTGTGTACTTGCCTAAGGCTGGTGCGGAGCGAATGCTTCGTGCCCACCTAAGGTAGTACGGAACGAATGCTTTGTGCCTACCCAAAGCTGATACGGAGCGAATGCTTTGTACCTGCCTAAGGTGGTACAGAACGAAGACTTTGCACCTGCCTGAGTTGATACAGAACAAAGGCCTTGTGCCTGCCAATGTGGGTATGTGACGAAGGCTTTGCACCCGTTGCCCTGACACCCATTGTGAAAAACCTGCCGACCATGCCTCGGACTCTCCTCCCTTGACCCTGCCAAGTGGAGATTGGCAAATCTCCACAAGAATTAAGGGGGGGCAAAGGCGGCTGGCAAGGAGGGACCAGGTGTATGGACTAGCATAAAAGACAGCTTTGGAGTGGCTGAACTCCGAAGATCTTCCCCACCGAAAGATCACCTTGATCTTTGCAGAGGCCAAGGAACGCCGACTGAACGGGACTCCAGGGACGCCGGACGTCTGTGGACCCGTGGTGGTAGCTATAGCCCCTTTCCTTCCCTTTCCTCCCCATCTTTTCCCAATTTTCTCTCTTTCTCTCTCTATCGCAGGCCGCTTTACAGGCCAAATTAATAAAGTTCCCCCTTGGATTGAAATTTAACTCCCTTGACTTGTTGCATTTTGTATTTTCTTTTCCTTTTTGCACTTTGAGATCGTAGCTGGTATGAACCATCACGCGTCTGCTCATGAGTGGACCGTGACACCCGATTGTCCCAGGATGTGTGAAAGCTGGCCTGAAGGTAAGACTTAGAGCGCCCGTCTTGGTGACCCCGATCGCCCCTGGATCTGTGACAGCTGGTCTGAAGGTAAGACATAGAGTGCCTGTCTGGGAGACCCCTATCGTCCCAGAATCTGTACAAAGTAAGTGGCCTGCAGGTGGACTTAGAGCGCCTGTCTTGGAGACCCCGATTGCCCCAGGATCTGTACAAAGTAAGTGGCCTGCAGGTGGACGTAGAGCGCCCGTGTAGGAGACCTGGATTGCCCCAGGATCTGTACAAAGTAAGTGGCCTGCAGGCTGGCTTAGAGCACTTGTATGAGGCACCCTGATGGCCCTGGCATCTGTACAAAGTAAGTGGCCTATAGGTGGAGTTTGAGCACCCGTTTTGGAGACCCTGATTGCCCCACGATCTGTACAAAGTAAGTGGCCTGGAGATGGATTTAGAGCGCCCGTGTTGGAGACCCGGAGAGCCGTGCGCTCTGTAGAAAGTAAGTGGCGTGGAGGTGGACTTAGAGTGCCCGTGTTGGAGACCTGGTTTTTCCTGGGATCTGTACAAGCTAAGTGGCCTGGAGGTGGACTTTGAGCGTCTGTGCTGGAGGCCTGGATGGCCCTGCGCTCTGTACAAAGTAAGTTACCTGGAGATGGACTTAGAGTGCCCGTGTTGGAGAGCTGGTTTTTCCTGGGATCTGTACAAGGCAGGTGGCCTGGAGGTGGAGTTAGAGTGGCCGTGTTGGAGATCTCTTTTTTTCTGGGATCTGTAGAAGGTAAGTGGTGTGGAGGTGGACTTAGAGCGCCCATGTTGGGGACCTGTTTTTTTCTGGGATTTGGAGAAACTAAGTGGCCTGGAGGTGGACATAGAGCATCTGTGCTGGAGGTGTGGATGGCCCTGTGCTGTGTATAAAGTAAGTGGCGTGGAGGTGGACTTTGAGCGTTCGTGTTGGAGAGCTGTTTTTTCCTGGGATCTGTATAAAGTAAGTGTCCTGGAGGAGGATTCATAGTGTCTGTGGTGGAGACGGTTTTTTTTGCAGGATCTATATAAAGTAAGGGGCCTGGAGGTGGACTTAGAGCGCCTGCGTTGGAGACCTGGTTTTTCTCGGGTTGTGTAGAAAGTAAGTTGCGTGGAGGTGGACTTAGAGTGCCTGCGTTGGCGTCCCGGGTTGGCCTGCACTGTGTATAAAGTAAGTGGTTTGGCAGTGGACTTAGAGGAGTCGTGTTGGAGAGCTGGCTTTCTCGGTATCTATGCAAAGTAAGTGGCTTGGAGATGGAGTTAGATCATCTGTGTTGGAGATGTGTTTTTGTGTGGGATCTGTGTGAAGTAAGTGGTGTGGAGGTGGTCGTAGTGCGGCAGTGGTGGAGATTTGGGGTTCTGTGGGAGCTGTATGAAGTAAGTGGCATGGAGGTGAATGTAGTGTGCTTGTGTCAGAGACTTGGTCGGTGATGGGATCTGTAGAAAGGAAGCGGTATTGGTGCGTATTTAGAGCATCGGTGGCGGAGCGACGCACGTCCTCGCGCCGTGCATGTAGTAAACGGTGGGAACATGGAATTAGAGCGCCCGTGTTGGAGAGTCGGTTTTCTGTGGCGTTTGTGGAAAGTAAGGGGCGTGAAAGCGGATCGATAGCGTTTGCGGTGTAGATTGGGACGGCTACGCGGTCTGTAGAAAGTAAGTAGCATGTAGGCGGATCGCGAGGGTTTTGGTTGGATACGTGGAGTTGTTCGGGGGGTGTTTAGCGGGTAGAGGACGTCGAGTAAGTTTTTGGTATGTGTCAGGAGGATATGCCGTAGTTTAGCAGCGTGCGATAAAGAGGCGGCGTGATAGTTCGTGGATGCGGTACGAGGGCGTACGAGAGATCGGTCACGCGTGGCGAA
>NW_028147286.1:134158-162199 GCF_008360975.1 Lichenostomus cassidix | reverse complement strand
GCAGCAGATGCACCCACGATAATCAAAGCGCTCCGGCTAACTGACCTGGCGCCGGGTCACCCACGACCGTACCTCCAAAATGACCCGCTGTCACCACACCCTGCTGTCTAATTGCACCGGCACCGGATCACCCACGGCCATACCTGCAAACTGACCCACTGTCACCACACCCTGCCGTGTTTGCCAGCCTGGTGCTTTTTTCCATATCTAGAATGTGGAATTTCCGGACAAGGAGGTTGCTTTTTCAAAATTCTACAGGTGAGGACGCTCCAGTGCTTTTCCTCAACATGAAAATTACGGCTTTTGGATTTTCTTTATGCCCCTGACAATCTGCACGCTTTTGGATTCTGGCTGCGTCGGTCTGTGCGCTCTATGAAAAACATTCTACCGTTTGGACCTTCCGAGAAACGGAAATCTTCCAGGATTTATGAAGCGATACAACGAAACCTTTTCTCAAAACTGTATTCTTATTCCCACCCCCTAAACTTTTGTATAATTACACTCATCTATTTACATTATATCTATTTGCACTTATTATAGAGAAAATACTTACAAATCCATTGACACTTATGGAACCTCTCCTAAGACACAAGCCACGTATTTACAATGTTCAGCTTGTACATTTTGACACTTCAATATCACATCAGACTTCTACGCTCTAACCGTACACATCTACTCATATCAAACCTCTCTTTACATTAATATCTAATATCTGATTAGACTTTGTACAGAACAGCTAATAGATCTCTTTATTCTTTTTTTACATTTTGTCCTATATATCATCCTGCCTTATAAGTTAAGCTCTTTCATTGGTTCATTTATATACACAACACTTGTGTTTGCACTTTAAAATCTTCTATCTGCTTTGGCCTTGCATGGACAAGCTTATGCAGGACACACATTACTCTCTCTGTCTCATCTGCATGGTGCCCCAAGGAAGATTTTACAAGATCATTGTCTCAAAGGAACAACAGAAAAATGGCAACACCTCCCTAGCTCAACATTTCTTTTTCCTCTTTTCCTAATTGCTCTTCCCATTTCACATGTTGCCTTTTTAATGCATGTTTAAAGGACTGCAATTAGCACTGCTCCAGAAGAATTTGGGAAGTGCTGCTTCTCCCTCTGGCTCACCGTGGAACAAAATCCAGACGCGAGATGCCGCTCTGTTGCTGTAGAAAACCTCCGGGTATTCATACGAACAATACACTAAATAAATGAAATTCTGTGCCTTCAAAGAAATTCCCCATGTCTGGAAAATCTAACAAAATACATTAAAAAACTCTCCTAATCAAGTATGTATCCATTTCAATGCTGAACAGACACACTTTGAACTTTTAAAAACTTCTGGCTTTGGTGCTACCCCTTCTTACATTACAAAAATTGCAAATTCTGACCTCAAATCTGGGTTCTGGGGGACCATAGGCAACTACACCACGGCTGTCACCAGCCCAGATCCTACCTAGGCCCGTATGGGATACAGGTTCACCTTGGGGTTAGACACAGCTGCTCTGCCAAACATTCCTCGTGCAGGCACAAGATTACACGGCAGATGTTCTTAGGCACACCGTGAAAGGGGGAGCTTTCAATGGCACTCTGGGATGCAGGGGGCTGCATCACCCACTGCCCTCAATACCTCTCACTCATCCTTCCTTTCAGCTAACGGGCCACGGCCCCCCACCCTCTCCACAGCCCCCTACAGCCCTGTGGTGCCAAGTGCTGCCCTGGACAACACGACACCTGTCAGCTCTGGAGCCCAAATCCTGGTTTTGTAAGCCTGTGGTGGGACTCGGCAATAGGGACTGGGGGCTGCACCTCTCCTGGGGTGACCTTTGGCTCCACTAACCTTGTGTGGTGACAATTCACACGGTAGCCAGGACTCTGCCCGTGTCACATGGGTTCACCCCCCATGCCGGTTAGGGCTCGCCGCTCCATACCCCACCTGTCCTGGACACGCTCTCACTCCCCCAGCGGAGGCACTACCCTGGGGCTCTGCACCCTGTACACATTTACCTGTATTTCTCTGACATCCCCTCCTATGCCACCGCCAGCAACCCGCCTTGGGACCGGGCTCTGTCTCCCACACCCTTCTCCCTTCTGCTGCTCCCCATGCCTCTCCCACAAATGTTTACTAATGCATTCTATTGCTGATCAAACAGAGAAATAATTAACACATTCACACTTTTCATTAGGAGTTTATTTATTAAAGGAATCATGGGGAGTAATAAGCAAAAATAAATCGCATCAGCCTGCACTTACCACGCAGTTTTTCCTTGCTTAATAAGGTGATGCTGAACTCTCTCAGCAGGACTAAAAAATCCAGCTCTCCGGTTTAATAAAAGCCACCTTAGACCCACTGGGCCCAAAACTGTAAGAAATGTCACACTTGTTTTATAGAGCTCTGCAACTAGTCACATTGGATACTGCTTTCGGGACTGCCACAATGACAGTCTTGCCATCCTGGGAAGCTCTGCCTCTGAAGAGCCTGCTTGCTGGCAGCTCCTGCAGCCAAAATTTATCCAGTATCTTCAGCACCACCTTCATGCCACCCTAGGCAGCTGAACCGGGACACCCAGGACATTCCAGGCAGAGGTCCCTGCAGAACCATAAAAATCGTTCAGTGCTTTGCAAAGCAAAGCTCAGAGGGATACAAGGCATTTCTCAGGAAAACCCACCAAAAACCCAGAAATTTTAGTGCCCAAAGAACACACTTTTTGGAATGCAACTGCAGCCCAGCTCGTACCAAATGCTACACCTATCCACACTTTTATGGGTGTGGAAAATGCCTTCAAAAACAGGTTATCCCATGACCACATCCCTCTGACAGTATCCTTGGGGCAACTCTTAGATTTTTGCATGTTCAACTCACAATAGGAAAACAGGACAGGTGTTTGGGATTTCTCTGAGCACAGTCTAGCAGCTCACAATAGCCTTTGGGCTTTTACTTTGGTATTTTTATAACCTGGGGTTTTAATTATTTTGTGACCTGTGCAGGATGGGCCTGCAGCATCCTAGTCCAGCCTCTTGCCTTCATTTGCCTTCTTCCACTGCATTTATCCTTGCATGGAAACTGCTAAAAAGCACAAAACAATGACACACACTTCACACTTCAAAGGCAAATAAATTACAATTACGAAAAATATCGCTGCCACTTTTCTAAACTATTCATCACACACCTTAGAATAAGCAAAGGTGATGTGTCCCTGACAGGACCCCGCTGGGACACCCGAGCAGGCTCAGCGGGGCGCGGGGAGGCAGGCGGCTTTGGGGACGATTCACAGACACGCTCCGCTGACCGCAGGGACACAAGCCGTACCACCGGCTGCGGCTCCGCCCCCGCCCGCCCCCGTGGCCGCACGCCTGCTCCCGAGCTTGTCTCTTGGCTTTTGCTCCTCCTAATAATTCCCCGACGGAGCTTTGTGCTCTCTGTGTTCAACACATGCCTCGCTCCGTACACACAGCAGCTCTATCCCCCCGCGGTCCCGGCGCGGCTCCCGGCGGGGCTCCCGGCGCGGCTCCCGGCGGGGCTCCCGGCGCGGCTCCCGGCGGGGCTCCCGGCGCGGCTCCCGGCGGGGCTCCCGGCGCGGCTCCCGGCGGGGCTCCCGGCGCGGCTCCCGGCGGGGCTCCCGGCGCGGCTCCCGGCGGGGCTCCCGGCGCGGCTCCCGGCGGGGCTCCCGGCGCGGCTCCCGGCGCGGCTCCCGGCGCGGCTCCCGGCGCGGCTCCCGGCGCGGCTCCCGGCGCGGCTCCCGGCATCCCCTCTTTTCCGGGGCGGAACCCGAATGCGGACGGGAGGGAGAGTCAGGGGTGGGGCTGTGCAGATTCAAGAGCGAAGGCACGGAGGGGCTGCTCGGAAGGATGTCTATGCAGATTTGTGGGGTTCCAGGGCTCTGTGCTTGTGAAGGGGTTGCTCGGAAGGATGTCAATGCAGATTTGCGGGCTTCCAGGGCTCTGTGCTTGTGAGGCGCGGGCAGGGGAGCGCGGAATGCAGCGTGGGAGGAGCTCGGGAACAACGCGAGGGCGGTGGGCGAGTCAGGGGCGAGAGCGGCTGGGGACCGCCTTTGGAATTCCCTGTGTATCGTTCCTCGCCTTTTTGGCTAATATCAAGTGTAGTATCTATTCTTATCAGTTCAATATCTGATACGTCCTCGATGGGAGGACTTTATATTACAGGATTTTTGGGCTCGGGAGTCGGATCCGGAGCTTGCTCCCTCCGCTCCGCGCGTGGTACGGGTATTGCGGTGCCTCCGGGAACGGTGCACCCCGCCGGGGACCTCTGGTCGGTTAAAAACACATTTAAACCCGAGTAAACGTGATTATCCGCACTTAAGGGTAAACCGCAGCTCTCCGGACCCCTGAGAAGCTGCCAAAGCTCGGGCGGCTGTGATTCTCTCCTCCCTTCTCCTCGCAGGGTGCGGCCAAATGGCGGCGCTTCCCCCGTGCTTTTGCGTGCTATTTGGGTTAAACTCCGGGATCTCGCCGCTTTCTGAGGGGGTTTCCGATTTATATCAGGGTAATGGAGGACATTAATGTCATTTAAATGAATCTGGGAGGGGATTTGGGGCAGTTTTGTCACATAAACACGTGAAGGAGGTGAGCAGCGGGGCGGGGGAGCCGCACGGCTTTCTTTTTGCAGCTCTTTGACCGCGGATGTTTCTACGATGCAAATAAAAATCTCAATTCTTTTTAAAAACACCGATTTTGTTTATTTGTAAAGTAAAAAAGGTGCAGAGCTTCATCACAGCCGCTTCGGCAGCGGCTTGGAGGTCCTGGGGTGACCTAGGCGATCCCGGAGTCCCCAAAGCCGGAAAATTCCCTAAAGCCCCTCCCGACCTTCCCCGGTTTCCTCAGGAATTTTGGGGGCGATGTGACAATTTTGGGGGATTTTCGGGCGTTCCCCGCGTCCTCCCCGGGATTTCCCCCCTCCCCTGCTCTTACCGCAGCCCTCTGCTGCCCCCGAAAAGCCTCAAAAGGGGCAAGAAATCCCCGATCCCCGCTGTTCCGAACCTGCCCGGCAGAGCGGCCTTGGCCCGAGCCGCGCCTCATGAGGGAATATGCAAATTAGAAGGGCATGGGCAGGGTTTGGGGGGGCAGGAGTGGTTATGCAAATGAGAGAACGCCGGGAGGGAGTGGCTTCATGGGAGTAAGGGGCGGGGTTATGCTAATTCTGATGACCGCATGCACGAACGGCATCTTGGGAGAAAGGGGCGGGGTTATGCTAATTTAGATTACCTCATGCCCGAACGGCATCTTGGGAGAAAGGGGCGGGGTTATGCTAATTTAGATTACCTCATGCGCGAACGGCATCTTGGGAGAAAGGGGCGGGGTTATGCTAATTTAGATTACCTCATGCGCGAACGGCATCTTGGGAAAAAGGGGCGGGGTCATGCAAATTTAGATTACCTCATGCTCGAACGGCATCTTGGGAGAAAGGGGCGGGGTTATGCTAATTTCGATTACCTCATGCGCGAACGGCATCTTGGGAGAAAGGGGCGGGGTTATGCTAATTTAGATTACCTCATGCGCGAACGGCATCTTGGGAGAAAGGGGCGTGGTTATGCTAATCTAGATTACCTCATGCGCGAACGGCATCTTGGGAGAAAGGGGCGGGGTTATGCTAATTTAGATTACCTCATGCGCGAACGGCATCTTGGGAGAAAGGGGCGCGGTTATGCTAATTTAGATTACCTCATGCGCGAACGGCCTCTTGGGGGAAATGGGCGGGGTTATGCAAACTAGCCGAAACGCGGCGCGAGTTGCAGTCTCGGTAAAGGGGCGGGGTCATGCAAATTAAAGCACAATCCCGCATGAATGGCGTCTGGGGAAAAGAGGTCCGGCCATGCAAATTAGATCACTGCGCGCAGCGATCGGCGGCATCATGGCGGATGAAGATCGGTGAGGCAAACTCGATTCCTTAGCGGCGCGAATAGCATCTTGAGAGCTTTATTGGGGGATTTGCAGAGTTTAGGCCTCGGTGCGCGGGGGGCGCGGGGGGGAAATGGGGTTTCAAGTTTTTCCCGAGTCTCCGAAAAAAGACCTTTTTTCCATTTTTCCCCACACAAATCCCCGCAGCTCCTCTCGGCCCCGGCTCGGCAAATCCAACCGCATGGTCCGAGCGGCCAAAAGCCCGAGCGCGGCACCTTCGCCGTGCCTCTGCCGGCCTGTCCGGCCCCGCATGGCCGCCCCGCGCCCTTGCTTGAGCCGCAGAATCCATGGAAAAACTCCTGCAGCTCCCGAGCCTTTCCGCCTCTCCCGGAGCTCCCAGCGCCTCACGAGCTTCCCGCGCGGCCGGCCGGAGCGGCGGGGTGATGCATATTAGAGAACCAGAGCACCGCCGTGATTTCGGGTCAGTGCTTCAGAAACATGTGCTGACAGTGCGGGAACACAGCGGGAAAGAGTCTCTAAATTGCTGGAAAGGAGGTGCGGGGCGGCGCGGGGGAGACAGCGAGGTGTGTGTTTGTCGAGCGGGGTGCCGCCGGGAGCGGGGGAAGGAGATTGTCATCGCCGCTCGGCCGTTTGGCTAAGATCGAGTGTAGTGTTTATAGTTATTTATTCGGTTTTGGGTACGTCCCAAGCTCTTCTGAGGCTTTCCCATTTCTCTGCTCCTCTCAGGACACTGTATCCCATTAACTTGGGAAAGTTAGAGATGTGACTAATTTATCCTGCTGTGGGCTCACTTCGGGCTGTGCCTTTCCCAGGGTTTTGGGGAGGTGCAAATGTATTTTGTGCCTGACGGAACACTGAAAACAGAAGGGGGTTTATTGGAGGAGGATCTGGCATGTATATAATCTCTGGAAGGAATTCACAGAATAGGTATTTCAATTATCCTAAAATAAATAGCATTACAGTAAACTGTGAATCTGAAATTTGCCTGCTGTGTTCAGTTTTGTGACTGCTGTCAGATTCTTGATGGATTGTGATCACCCTTTCACTTTTTTATTGGCAGTACCTTCTTTGTGGAGTACCACTTTCCTGTGGGAGTCTCCAAGGATGATAAAGGACAAGTCTCCGTAACAACAGAAGCAGTTCGAGTAGCTTCAAGTAAAATCACTGATGATGGTAAGAGCATTATTTCCCTCCCCGCCCTTAGATTTAGTTTCGTTGACTCCATCTCTTAGAAATTATTCAGTAGTGTTTTCCATGTGTTTCCATGCATTGCCTGAAAATCACAGTATGATTCGTGGCACCTCTGCCCCTAGAGTTGCCATGCTGCAGATAGGGGAATGGTCCTCTCAGGGAGAAGGGAGCCAAGTGATTTTTTAATTCTTTTTTTCTTTCAAGAAGTATTCATGCTGGAATTTTCAAATTTCTTTTCCTAGGGAAAGAACAAGTTAGTAAGCCCATTCCTTCCTTTGAACATAAAGCCAAAATTCTTTCTGCAATAGTAGGAGAATTATCATGTACTTTTAGAAATATCAGAGATACTTACAGCTCAAATAAATAATTTTCCAGATGTTGATGTATGTCATGTAGTATCTCCAATAGCTCAGATAATCTGCTGGATCCAAGGATCCAGAGTCCTGTGCTCAGATCAGCAGACATTAATCTCTGTACTGAGAGTCACCAGTGTTTGTATCCCTGGGAACAATTTCTGTTTCTGTTCCCACTGAGAAGAGAATGCTGGATGAGCAAGATCCTCTGCCCAGTCTTTGCAGAAACTGGAATGCCAGGGTGACTTTCAAAAGCCTCTCCCATACGGTCATTCGTTGGCTTTGCATCTTTCTGAGTGGCATTTGGGAGACTTTGAGTTCTCTTGTAAATTCTTCGCTGGTCGTTTGTGACCAGAGAAAACATCTGCTCCTTCTGAACTTCTGTAATGCAACATTGTAGTCCAAAACTAACCCATCCTGCTGCCCTCTGCCTTGTGTAGAGTTCAGCTCTGTGGAACCTACCAAAATAGGTTGGGCTGAAAATAATTTGAGGAAGACATCAAGTCAATCCACTGTAGCATTATCCTTCCTGAGAGCTTTTATCTCATTTATTAAAGATGGCTAATGGGAAAAATTCCATAGCCATCCCAGACAAGGTGGAGGAGTGCTTGGCATCCGGTTGGAAATTTCTTTGTGTAACCTGCATTTTTGTCATCACAAGACTACTTCCTTGTCCACTGTGAATGCTCTTACTGGACTTGTACTCTGTCCCAGACTGAATGCCAATTCAGTCCATCTCTTCTTGCAGCTATTCCTTCTCTCCTAAAGCTGTGATCTTTCTTGCAGCTCAGCTTTGACTCTCTCAAGAACTGTCTTGAACTATGTTATTTAATATGAGACAGAGTTCTCTCACTGAAGAAGGGCAGGTCTTACTGCATGCTAGAATGGTAGAGACTTGGTGTCACCCGAAGTCTTTAAATGCTGTTACAATTTAAAATTATATTAATTTATCTAATAATGTATTGATTTTTAAATTCTTTTTATTAGCTATTTTTTAATTAATTTATAATCTTAATTTTGTCCTGCTGGCCTCCTGCTATTTCCTGGCCTTGGAAAATGAAAACCAGTTTACTTGGGCCTTGATGTTAATACATAATGCAGAATTAAATGATTGTGTGTGTGTAACAGAGCATTCTCCAGGAGAACATTTATTTCTATCAGGTAATTTTGGATATTTGTTGCTCCACTCTTCCTTCCAGTGGTGAAATTCCAACAGCAGTCTGTGTTCCAGGTGCGGTTCGGAGGAACAATGATAGAGCACTGGTGGGGCTCTGACCTGGCTTTTAAAATCTACGTGAGGAAAAGCACACAGAAAAAGGTACTTACTAGAAGATGTTCCTACTTTGTGTATTGAAAAGCAAAGAAATTGTTTGCATTTCCATTTCCTACGGAAGCGCAGACAACCAGATATTGGCAAGGGAAATGATATTACATGTAGATAGTTGAACTGATCGCAGTTCAGTCTTCACAGAATCACAGAATATTCTGAGGGACCCACAGGATCACTCCTGTGGCTGCATAAAGGATTTTCTGAGTTTGAGACTGGCTGGCAAAAAAAACCCCCTTGTCCTTCCCGCATCCTTAAGAGTGATCTCTTGCTATTTGAGCATATTGGATCAATTATAAACATTATCCTTCAATGAGAACACGGCTCCTTCAGTAGTGTAGAATGAGCTCATGTGGATGCAGTTTATATCCTTACCCTGCCCTGTGTAAGGGGAGTCACGTGAGCTGTGAAAAACTGGTGTAACTTGTGCATTTTGGGGGAAAAAAAGTACATTTCTATCCGGTAAGGTTATTTGCACAACCATCTGCCTGTGATGAAGATGGTGAGAGGGATTAACTCAGTTTAGGTTATTTTAATCAACACCAAGGTTGTCTGCCTTTCTTTTAACGGGGGAATAAATAGCATCTTTCAGTATGGAAGTTTTACTAGGATTTAGGATTTTACTAGGCTATTCAAATTTTGCATTAATCTGGAATTGTTTACAGTGTGTTCTGGGAAAATTTGTTTTACTGATGTTCTAGTGAGACTTGAAATTGGAAGTAAAGGAGATTTCCCAAATCCCTGTTGGTACAACCAATGTAGGAATGGGGAGGGTGTGTGGCTGCTCATGGCTTCCCAGAAAGCTTTTATTTCACAAAAGTTCTTTAAACCTGATAGAAATCTTGCAAAAATGAATTCTTTGCCTGCCCTCAGCCCGTGGCCATTGGCTCGGCAGTGCTTCAGCTCCGCAGGGTGATTGAGGCTGAGCTGCTCAGTGTTAGCTGGGAAATACCTGTGGGTAAAGAAGGAGATCACACACAAGCTGGACCATTACAGGTATGTGTTTTACCAGCTCAAACTTGAGTTGTTACACACTTTGGCTGCACACTCTTATTTTTAACTCCTCTTTTCTCTCTTTGTTTAATTTGCCAATTCTCAGATACAAAGCTTTGCAAGACTAGTATAAAATAACATGAATCTTTTTTATTGCTTAGGGGTTTAGAGAAATATTTTGAAACTCCTGCATGTCTAGGGATGTTGTCAATAAGCTAGGACTTGAATACAGAAACCACTCTACAGGCAAATTTGAGTGGCACGTATTCAGGGCTTGGAGCTTTGGCTTCTGCTTCACATGTGACATGAGCTGAGGTCTCTCCTGCCAAGGAGGCCTTGTGTTCCTTGTCCATGTCACTTCAGGAATTACTTTCTCCAGCCAAAGTTTTTACCGGTTTGCAGCTTCTGATTGAGAAGCATTAACAGTTTGAGAGATTTGACAGTTCTGAGCAGGTGAAGGGTTAAGAATGGGGTGAGCTTGAAGGTCCCTTCCAACCCAGACCATTCAATGATTCATCTGTAATTGTGGGGTTTTGCACTCCGTTCTGGACTTTATTTCGTCGAGTCACATGTAGTTTATTTTACAGCAAAAGCTGTGGCTGGTAACCGGCGTATGCCTTAGGGTGAGTTCTCGAGCCAAAGGTGTGCTGTTTTCCCTGAGTTTCTGTTGCAGCCCTTGGTTTTGGATGAGGCACATCTGACCAGCCTGTTCTGCCTTGTCCTGCAGGTGTCCCTGGAGCTTGTGGCCAAGAGCAAAGACTCTGCCTGCACCGCTGCCAGGTCAGCCACGGCCCCAGCTCATGCCAAGAGACATCCCCAGCTGAAACTGCAGGAGCCCAGCAGGACAAGTGGGAATGCAGAAAGCACTGTGTGCACCACAAGAAGCCCTGAGGACTGCCAGGACCCAGGAGCAGGCAGCAGGGACACAGCACAGCCGCCACACACCGTGCCAGCCCCCACAGCCCGGGATGGGGTGGCACACAGAGCCCCAGCCGAGGAGGATGGGTTGTTGCTGCATGTGCTGTTGATGGTGCCTGATGGAAAGGATTTTATTGCTGAAGGCTCTGGGCTCCCCACTTCTTGTAATGTGTATTTAAACTGCAAACTGCTCAGCATTGAGGAGGCAACGAGATCCACTGTCGTCTGGGGCACAACGCAGCCTGCCTTTAATTTTTCTCAGGCGAGTCTCCCATTCTCCATTTCACACTGATTGAAGCATGGTATTCCTCACTGACAAACACATTTCATAGTCAAGTTACCTGTATACGTGGAGAAACATTTCTGCTTGCCTCTGTCCAATGCACATTGAATTTTGAACTTCTGTCTCTAAAAAGCACAATTCTGTAGACTGGGATAAAGTAGACTTACCAGAATGCTCTGTACTTAGCCAATATTTTCCAGTGTATTCTGTGTACTAATTCTGCTTTAACACTTTCAGGTGATGCCTTTTGCATTGACTTCCAGACACTTGGAGCGGCTGAAGAACAATGTGATGATTATTGAAGCGTGGAACAAGCTGGGAAGCCCTGGCTGTGACAAATTGCTGGGATTCGTGAAACCCCCTCTGCATCAGTTTTACATCTCGTTCAAGTAAACTTTTTCTTTTCCCCACATATTTTGGGTTGGGCAATATCCTAACTCAGAGAAAGAAGTCAGGGATGGCGTGTGGGGTTGTGTGGGAGGGTTCTTAGTTACACTTTATAGCAAAAGGCATTTTTGCCCTGCCAAGCTTCCTATAGCTCTTTCCCGCAGTGAGCAGCGTGTGAGTTACACTGTCCTTGTCCAGAAGTACAGATGGAGTGTGAGAAATGAAGTCACTGTGCTGCATCAGGGTTGGTGGCTGCTTAACTTGTGGTCCTGGGACAGACTAAAACCAGAAGAAATCAAAGTGACTACACAGGAAAATGAAGTGTGGCTTTCCGTCGGTGATTTTCCAAGACTGTGACTGATTGGGTTTGCTCCTAATTAAGTTCTGCAGAGATCCCATAGGGATGCTGTCAGTTTGCACAGCCCAGATGTCAAATAACCTCCAAAACCTTCATGTTTTGTGTTCTTATCTATTGGGATTCTCTGGAGTTCTTTGTTCTTTTTGGTTTTAATCTATTGGCTTCTTGTTCAGTTAAGTAATATACCTGCTTAAAACAGTTTAAATTAGTGGAAATACTGGACAGAGGAGATTCTTCCTAATGCAAAGGATTAATTCCTTTTATTTTGGTCAGACCTAATGACAAGTGGAAATCAGACAGTGCTGGAGCTGAATGGCCACTGCTTTGTTATTACTGTGTCATTTGTATAATTTTTTAGTAATCCACTGTAATTTACTTGTGTATGTCTTAGAATCACCGAACGGTTTGGCTTGGGAGGAACCTTAAAGCCCTTCCAGTCCCACTCCCTGCACTGGGCAGGGACACCTTCCACTAAACCAGATTGCTCCAAGCTCCATCCAACCTGGCCTTGAATAACTCCAGTGTATTATTGGAGATTTTTCGATCTTTCTGGGAGGTTGTCGCTGTTTTCAAGATGATAGCTGAGCCATTTGCTTTTGAGGCATTAGATCTTTCTTGCAAAGGAAGTACTCTGAAAGCACCTACAGCAGCTGTGCCAGCTGCTCTCCAGTCAATCACTTCCAAAGCTTTTTTTTCCAAAAATTTTCTCTCTCTGCCTCATCTGCATGCTGCCCCAAGGAAGATTTTACAATAGCATTTTCCTTTCCTTACCTACACTTTAGCTCCATTTCATACCCTCCGTTATTCAAATCCTAATACTTTTCTTACTGCCTACAAGATCACTGTCATAAAGGAACAACAGAAAAATGGCAACACCTCCCTAGCTCAACATTTCTTTTTCCTCGTTTCCTAATTGCTCTTCCCATTTCACATGTTGCCTTTTTAATGCATGTTTAAAGGACTGCAATTAGCACTGCTCCAGAAGAATTTGGGAAGTGCTGCTTCTCCCTCTGGCTCACCGTGGAACAAAATCCAGACGCGAGATGCCGCTCTGTAGCTGTAGAAAACCTCCAGGTATTCATACGAACAATACACTAAATAAATGAAATTCTATGCCTTCAAAGAAATTCCTCATGTCTGTAAAATCTAACAAAATACATTAAAAAACTCTCCTGATCAAGTATGTATCCATTTCAATGCTGAACAGACACACTTTGAACTTTTAAAAACTTCTGGCTTTGGTGCTACCCCTTCTTACATTACAAAAATTGCAAATTCTGACCTCAAATCTGGGTTCTGGGGGATCACGGGCAACTATACCACGGCTGTCACCAGCCCAGATCCTACCTAGACCCGTATGGGATATAGGTTCACCTTGGGGTTAGACACAGCTGCCCTGGCAAAAATTCCTCCTGCAGGCACAAGATTACACGGCAGATGTTCTTAGGCACACTCTGAAAGAGGTGGGTTTGGATGGGACTCTGGGATGCGGACGGCTGCATCACCCACTGCCCTCAATACCTCTCACTCATCCTTCCTTTCAGCTAACAGGCCACGGCCCCCCACCCGCTCCACAGCCCCCTACAGCCCTGTGGTGCCAAGTGCTGCCCTGGACAACACAACACCTGTCAGCTCTGGAGCCCAAATCCTGGTTTTGTAAGCCTGTGGTGGGACTCAGCAATAGGGACTGGGGGCTGCACCTCTCCTGGGGTGACCTTCGGCTCCACTAACCTTGTGTGGTAACAATTCACACGGTAGCCAGGACTCTGCCCATATCCCACGGATTCACCCCCCATCCCGGTTAGGGCTCACTGCTCCATACCCCACCTGTCCTGGACACGCTCTCACTCCCCCAGCAGAGGCGCTACCCTGGGGCTCTGCACCCTGTACACATTTACCTGTATCTGACATCCCCTCCTATGCCACCGCCAGCAACCCGCCTTGGGACCGGCTCTGTCTCCCACACCCTTCTCCCTTCTGCTGCTCCCCATGCCTCTCCCACAAATGTTTACTAATGCACTCTATTGCTGATCAAACAGAGAAATAATTAACACATTCACACTTTTCATTAGGAGTTTATTTATTAAAGGAATCATGGGGACTAAATTGCATCAGCCTGCACTTACCACGCAGCTTTTCCTTGCTTCATAAGGTGACGCTGGACTCTCTCAGCAGGACTAAAAAATCCGGCTCTCCAGTTTAATAAAAGCCACCTTAGACCCACTGGGCCCAAAACCGTAACAAATGGCACACTTCTTTTAGAGAACTCTGCAACTACTCACGTTGGATACTGCTTTGGGGACTGCAACAATGACAGTCTTGCCATCCTGGCAAGCTCTGCCTCTGAAGAGCCTGCTTGCTGGCAGCTCCTGCAGCCAAAATTTATCCAGGCCAGTGATGATTGGCATCTTCAGCACCACCTTCATGCCACCCTAGGCAGCTGAACCGGGACACCCAGGACATTCCAGGCAGAGGTCCCTGCAGAACCATAAAAATCGTTCAGTGCTTTGCAAAGCAAAGCTCAGAGGGATACAAGGCATTTCTCAGGAAAACCCACCAAAAACCCAGAAATTTTAGTGACCGAAGAACACGCTTTTTGGAATGCAACTGCAGCCCGGCTCGTACCGAACGCTACGCCTATCCACACTTTTAAGGGTGTGGAAAATGCCTTCAAAAACAGGTTATCCCATGACCACCTCCCACTGACAGGATCCTTGGGGCAACTCTTAGATTTTTGCATGTTCAACTGACAATAGGAAAACGGGACAGGTGTTTGGGATTTCTCTGAGCACGGTCTAGCAGCTCACAATACCCTTTGGGCTTTTACTTTGGTATTTTTATAACCTGGGGTTTTAATTATTTTCTGACTTCTGCTTGTCATGGGCCTCAAGCATCCTATTCCAGCCTCTTGGCTTCATTTGCCTTCTTCCACCGCATTTATCCTCGCATGGAAACTGCTAAAAAGCACAAAACAATGACACACGCTTCACACTTCAAACGCAAATAAATTACAATTACGAAAAATCTCGCTGCCACTTTTCTAAACTATTCATCACAGACCTTAGAAAAAGCAAAGGTGATCTGTCCCTGACAGGACCCCGCTGGGACACCCGAGCAGGCTCAGCGGGGCGCGGGGAGGCAGGCGGCTTTGGGGACGATTCACAGACACGCTGCCGCTGCCCGCAGGGACACGAGCCGTACCACCGGCTGCGGCTCCGCTCCCGCCCCCGTGGCCGCACGCCTCCCCCGGCGCCTCCCCCGGCGCCTCCCCCGGCGCCTTCCCCCGGCGCCTCCCCCGGCGCCTCCCCCGGCGCCTCCCCCGGCGCCTCCCCCGGCGCCTCCCCCGGCGCCTCCCCCGGCGCCTCCCCCGGCGCCTCCCCCGGCGCCTCCCCCGGCGCCTCCCCCGGCGCCTCCCCCGGCGCCTCCCCCGGCGCCTCCCCCGGCGCCTCCCCCGGCGCCTCCCCCGGCGCCTCCCCCGGCGCCTCCCCCGGCGCCGCCCCCGGCGCCTCCCCCGGCGCCTCCCCCGGCGCCTCCCCCGGCGCCTCCCCCGGCGCCTCCCCCGGCGCCTCCCCCGGCGCCTCCCCCGGCGCCTCCCCCGGCGCCTCCCCCGGCGCCTCCCCCGGCGCCCCCTCTTTGCCGGGGCGGAACCCGAATGCGGACGGGAGGGAGAGCCAGGGGTGGGGCTGTGCGGATTCAACAGTCACAGCACAAAGGGGCTGCTCGGAAGGGTGGCTGTGAGATTTGCGGGCTTCCAGGGCTCTGTGCTTGTGAGGCGCGGGCAGGGGAGCGCGGAATGCAGCGTGGGAGGAGCTCGGGAACAACGCGAGGGCGGTGGGCGAGTCAGGGGCGAGAGCGGGTGGGGACCGCCTTTGGAATTCCCTGTGTATCGTTCCTCGCCTTTCTGGCTAAGATCAAGTGTAATATCTGTTCTTATCAGTTCAATATCTGATACGTCCTCGATGGGAGGACTTTATATTACAGGATTTTTGGGCTCGGGAGTCGGATCCGGAGCTTGCTCCCTCCGCCCCGCGCATGGTCTGGGTATTGCGGTGCCTCCGGGAACGGTGCACCCCGCCGGGGACCTCTGGTCGGTTAAAAACAGATTTAAACCCGAGTCAACGTGATTATCCGCACTTAAGGGTAAACCGCAGCTCTCCGGACCCCTGAGAAGCTGCCAAAGCTCGGGCGGCTGTGATTCTCTCCTCCCTTCTCCTCGCAGGGTGCGGCGAAATGGCGGCGCTTCCCCCGTGCTTTTGCGTGCTATTTGGGTTAAACTCCGGGATCTCGCCGCTTTCTGAGGGGGTTTCCGATTTATATCAGGGTAATGGAGGACATTAATGTCATTTAAATGAATCTGGGAGGGGATTTGGGGCAGTTTTGTCACATAAACACGTGAAGGAGGTGAGCAGCGGGGCGGGGGAGCCGCACGGCTTTCTTTTTGCAGCTCTTTGACCGCGGATGTTTCTACGATGCAAATAAAAATCTCAATTCTTTTTAAAAACACCGATTTTGTTTATTTGTAAAGTAAAAAAGGTGCAGAGCTTCATCACAGCCGCTTCGGCAGCGGCTGGGAGGTCCTGGGGTGACCTAGGCGATCCCGGAGTCCCCAAAGCCGGAAAATTCCCTAAAGCCCCTCCCGACCTTCCCCGGTTTCCTCAGGAATTTTGGGGGCGATGTGACAATTTTGGGGGATTTTCGGGCGTTCCCCGCGTCCTCCCCGGGATTTCCCCCCTCCCCTGCTCTTACCGCAGCCCTCTGCTGCCCCCGAAAAGCCTCAAAAGGGGCAAGAAATCCCCGATCCCATCTGTTCCGAACCTGCCCGGCAGAGCGGCCTTGGCCCGAGCCGCGCCTCATGAGGGAATATGCAAATTAGAAGGGCATGGGCAGGGTTTGGGGGGGCAGGAGTGGTTATGCAAATGAGAGAACGCCGGGAGGGAGTGGCTTCATGGGAGTAAGGGGCGGGGTTATGCTAATTTGGATGACCGCATGCACGAACGGCATCTTGGGAGAAAGGGGCGGAATTATGCTAATTTAGATTACCTCATGTGCAAAAGGCATCTTGGGAAAAAAGGCGGGGTTATGCTAATTTCGATTACCTCATGCGCGAACGGCATCTTGGGAGAAAGGGGCGGGGTTATGCAAATTTAGATTACCTCATGCGCGAACGGCATCTTGGGAAGGAAAGGCGGGGTTATGCTAATTTAGATTACCTCATGCCCGAACGGCATCTTGGGAAAGAAAGGCGGGGTTATGCTAATTTAGATTACCTCATGCCCGAACGGCATCTTGGGAGAAAGGGGCGGGGTTATGCTAATTTCGATTACCTCATGCCCGAACGGCATCTTGGGAGAAAGGGGCGGGGTTATGCTAATTTAGATTACCTCATGCGCGAACGGCATCTTGGGAGAAAGGGGCGGGGTTATGCTAATTTAGATTACCTCATGCGCGAACGGCATCTTGGGAGAAAGGGGCGGGGTTATGCTAATTTAGATTACCTCATGCGCGAACGGCATCTTGGGAGAAAGGGGCGGGGTTATGCTAATTTAGATTACCTCATGCGCGAACGGCATCTTGGGAGAAAGGGGCGGGGTTATGCTAATTTGGATTACCTCATGCGCGAACGGCATCTTGGGAGAAAGGGGCGGGGTTATGCTAATTTAGATTACCTCATGCGCGAACGGCATCTTGGGAGAAAGGGGCGCGGTTATGCTAATTTAGATTACCTCATGCGCGAACGGCCTCTTGGGGGAAATGGGCGGGGTTATGCAAACTAGCCGAAACGCGGCGCGAGTTGCAGTCTCGGTAAAGGGGCGGGGTCATGCAAATTAAAGCACAATCCCGCATGAATGGCGTCTGGGGAAAAGAGGTCCGGCCATGCAAATTAGATCACTGCGCGCAGCGATCGGCGGCATCATGGCGGATGAAGGTCGGTGAGGCAAACTCGATTCCTTAGCGGCGCGAATGGCATCTTGAGAGCTTTATTGGGGGATTTGCAGAGTTTAGGCCTCGGTGCGCGGGGGGCGCGGGGGGGAAATGGGGTTTCAAGCCTTTCCTGAGTCCCCGAAAAAAGACCTTTTTTCCATTTTTCCCCACACAAATCCCCGCAGCTCCTCTCGGCCCCGGCTCGGCAAATCCAACCGCATGGTCCGAGCGGCCAAAAGCCCGAGCGCGGCACCTTCGCCGTGCCTCTGCCGGCCTGTCCGGCCCCGCTGGCCGCGCCGAGAATCCATGAAAAAACTCCTGCAGCTCCCGAGCCTTTCCGCCTCTCCCGGAGCTCCCAGCGCCTCGCGAGCTTCCCGCGCGGCCGGCCGGAGCGGCGGGGTGATGCATATTAGAGACCCAGAGCACCGCCGTGATTTCGGGTCAGTGCTTCAGAAACATGTGCTGACAGTGCGGGAACACAGCGGGAAAGAGTCTCTAAATTGCTGGAAAGGAGGTGCGGGGCGGCGCGGGGGAGACAGCGAGGTGTGTGTTTGTCGAGCGGGGTGCCGCCGGGAGTGGGGGAAGGAGATTGTCATCGCCGCTCGGCCGTTTGGCTAAGATCGAGTGTAGTGTTTATAGTTATTTATTCGGTTTTGGGTACGTCCTTGGTGAGAGGACTTTATGTTAAGCGGGTATTTGAGCTCGGGAGTTGGGTCCAAAGCTTGCTCCCTCGGCTCCGCACATCGTCCCGGTATTGCGGTGCCTCCGGCAGCGGTGCATCCCCACCGGGGACCTTTCGACTACCAAACACAGACTAAATGCATTCGGAAACACTAAACATCACAAGTCTGTGGGTATTCCTCCCGCGAGTTCCTGGCAGGGGCTCGCTGTCAACCCGGAGCTCGCTCTCACGCCCGGTGCATCTTCCCGGCAAAACGGCGCACCCCGCACGGGGACATTACGGTAGTGAAAAAGCACAAGGAGAGAGCGGTTGCTTAACTGCTATGTATATTTGTCGCAATATCAGACGTTATTATGTGACAAAAGGTTTGTGGCGCTTCCGAAGGTGCCGCGAAGGCAGCGCTGTAGGTTGTGGATCCCGTCCGTCCTTCTGCCTCAGCGCCCGCAACATCTCGTGCCTTAGCCCCGCCTGTCCCAGGGGCCCTGTTATAGGGCGCTAATAACGGGGAGATTAATAAGTAGGTTACAGTGAAAAGGGACAGCGCAAGTCTGCTTCTGCAGGTGCTACCGGAAATACCCGAATGGTGGAGAGAGCGAGAGTAAGTATGTCAATTCATAACGTATCTTTCTATTCTTTAGCAAGTCAAACCACCTGCTTCCACAGCACTTCTGAGCTTCATTCTCGCTGTTTACAGAAAACTCTTACAGGCCTGTCTGTGACTGACGTGATGGCTGCAGCGCCACGATGGTCCATATCAACAGTGGCTGCTTCTTTCAATTCTCTTTTTTCTGGTATACTTTCTTCTTACTAGATACTTAAGTCATCTCCTTCACTTGGGTAGCAGCATTCGTAAGGCACTGGGTACTATACTGTGGCTTGGGAATAAATGGCCGGCCATAAAGGTAGTAAACAGCTTTGCTGCAAGACAGAAAATGTTTGCAACATCTAACAAAAAGGTGGTTTTAGCCTGTGATTTTGTAATTATGGAACATGTTTCAGCTACTTCACATACAACACATGAAAAATTATTTATTGCTGAAACTCAAAAAGGCCACTACTTCTGCTGCGACAAACTGCGGCCACCTGGATATGTGTCCTTCCCTAAAAAACAAGAAATGGACAACAGAAAAATTGCAGGAGTTCCTTACCTCACGATGGTTTTTTTTTCTCTTTTTCTTCCTGCTCTTACCTTCTCATATCTCTTCGTTTTAATGCACATTGGAAGGACTGCAATTATCAGTACGGGGGAACAAATCCTGAAGTGCTGCTTCTCCCTCTTGCTTGTCGTGTCACAGAATGCACCCGGAAAATACCATTCTATACCGTACAAAGTTCCAGGTATGGATACAAATAATAGAAAAACTTCATGAATTACTTTCCCCTACATAAGATTGCCCATGCTTGTAAAATCTGTAGGAATACATAGAAAAAATTACAGATAAGGTCTGTATCAATTTCAATCCAGAACACCATCATTTTAAATTCTTTAAAAAATACAGGTTTGGATGATGGTGCTACCACTTCTTACATTACAAACTTTGGCAATACCGATCTCAAAACTGCTACACGTTTCTCCAAATATTTTCATAAATACTGGACAGTAAATAAGGTGTTAAGCTTTATACCTGAACTTAGTTATTACCTGTGTGTAGACTGCGTAACGCACACGTGGCCTGCTGAAAAACGTTTCAGCGTTAAACCCGATTCGTGCGGCTACATTCTGAGAGCTGCCGTGAAGTGCACCTCCTAGAATAGGCATGTGCAGAAATTTAGCTTTCGCGTGGCCTGCAAGAAAGAAGTGAAACCTTACTGGTTCTTTCAATGTCATCTGAAAGAAAGCACATCTGTCATTTTAAATACCGAAGGGTAACTGTCTTGACCTTCCTCCCCTGCACCCTCGGTGAGGCACTGCATGAGGCTTCGTAGGGTTTATGTCAGCCTTGGCACAAAATGCTGCATGGCTCATATGGTGGGTAACTTACAGTGTATGTTCCACGTGCTATTCCGCTTAGCCGAGTCACACAAAAGCGAGGAAGATGCTCTAAGGGGTTCTTGGGAGGTACTGGTTGTGTAATTGTTCATTCTGAATGGGTCAGCAGCCCACAGCATTATGGCCTGTGAGCAGAGATGACAGCATGTAGGCAAAGGCCTCCCGTTCCCCCCTGAGCTGGGGGAGAATGGGTACAAACCTGCTTCCTGCAAGCGTATCCTCTTGGCCTGCTGCATACTGAGGCTTGGACAACTTGGAGGGCAGCTGCAGGCTTTGGCTTCTGTGCATACACACCTCTCCCAGAAGGTGAGAGGACTTAATAATAACTTTGCCTGGATGTAATCAGCTGGCTGAAGGTCACTGCAAAGTATCTGTCTTGAGGGAAATTTGTGGATGGAGTGAGATATGAATGTTTGGATGAGGAAGAATGAGGAGTGTGTGATGACCATCCCTGGAATGGAATTGGAACTCTGCAGAGAATGGAGTGCATGCACTGTTAGGCAGCCTTTGCTGTAGGCAAGTGTGAAGAAGCCCAGGAGATGGGAGCAATAAGGAAAGATTCCAAAGCGGTGAGAATGAGTAGAACATGTTAGAGTTGGTGGTTCCAGTGGGATGACATGTGCATGGGGTCAGGGATGGTGCACCTGTGTGAGAAATGGTATAATACTGTGAAAGTGTCATGGGCAGGCATTGCTGAGCAGGCCTGAAGCCCTCCCCTGTGTCAGGACTTAAGCAGGCAGCTGGTGGGTAGGAAGCCAAGGAAAAGACGGCGTGAGGCAGTTGGACTTGCACATGTGCGGAGCTGTTCAGAAATGACTGACATGTATGTTGTGTTCTCTTACAGATGGTGGTGTTTCGCTGCTGCTGGAGTTGGCGGTCCCTGCGAGGATATTGTGGTGATGTGGCATGCGTAGAGAAGAGAAAGATGGCATCTGTTCTGTTCCAAAAGATGTTGAAAACAAAATGACATGAAAGGCTACTGAAGGAAAATTGTTGTGACTGAGTGCTACTGTTGGAAAATGTATCAGGTTAAAAATGTTGTGTAACTGGAGTCAAAGATTTTGTTTGGGTTTCCCCTGGGAAAAGGAATTTTAGGTTTCTTGCAGGGTAATGTTGTGCCAGATGATGTCTGGTGAAGTCAGCATACCAAGAGATTGGGAGTGCCCCCAAAGATAAGCAGAAAGATAAAGAACATGAACAGAACATCCAGCAGGAACTTGTGATTCTCCAGAAGACATGATGGATATCACAAGCAGCTAGGCCAGAGCACCTGCAGCAGGGCTGAAGACATCCTGGCCCAGAAAAAAGACTGCTAAGAACAACTGAAGAATGTCATTAGCATCAGAGGCAAGGAGATTAGAGTCCAATGAGAGACTGAATATGGGGAGTTTGATCAACTTTGGAGGAATGAACACTGAGCCAATGCTTTCCTCTGTACTTTTACTGTATGCAATATCTGAGAAACGGAGTAAAAGCTATGTATTCTGGAATGACTGTCTCTGCACACCCGGGCTATGGGTGGATGAGATGATTGCTGTGGTACATCCTGACCACAAAATAAAGTAATGCCTTGAGTGTGTAACATGAAAATGTTGTTGGAGAGTTTTTGTACTGTTTTCTGCAGATTGGGTGACACTAGTAAACACATGGCAGTAGTGTAGAGGTGGGAAAAAAACCCCAAGACCACAGAAGTGATCCCTGCAAAAGCACAGCATGGGGTAACACATGCAAACAGAAGTGAATGCAGCCATGAAACAAGTGAAAAAACCCAGCGATACATAGTAGAAGCCCTTAGGAAATACTGTAGAAAGAGATGAGCAAAATGGACATAGCTGTGAGAAACAGCTGTATGCTAGTGCTGCAGTATCCCCCAAAATGTGTTTTGTTTTTCAAGAATTGTAAATTGTTGTGTTTTCAAGAAGTGGTAAAAAGACCCCCTAAGATTTGAAAGAATGGTAATTTCTGCTAATACAGTTGAGGGAAAACGTGTAAAAATCAGGCACTCAACCTTAGTAAAATTCTATAGCAAAGGAGCTCCAAAAATTGTAAAAAAAGTAAAATGGTAAAAAAGCCTCGGCTCCCGTGTTGCCATAGCGACGGGCGGGCGGAGGCAGGCGTAGCTTTGGGCGGACTGAGGGGGCACCGAGGGGCGGGTTCTTGGGCGGGGTGCGGGGAGCACCAGGGTCGTGGCTGTGTTCCGAGCCCCGTGACGTCGAGGGGCGGGGTGTAGAGACTACCAGAGGCGTGGCTTTGTGCTGGGCCGACAGACCACAGGGGCGGGGCCAAGGGAGGGACGAGGGGCGGAACAGTAGGTGGAGTACAGTGACGGACGCAGACCCGGGGACGGAGAGGTGGGCAGGGCTTTGTTGACCTCATTGTGCAGCGAAGAAGATATGGTCCCAAAAAAAGGCTTTAAAATTAGGGAGCCACTCTGGCTCGGTGGGTATGGCCATAAGCCGAATCTCTGCACTTGAGGGGTTCCAGTCCCACCGCAGACTCCCCCGTGCGTGTGCTAGGCACGTCATGACCAAGTAGTCTGGGAGCCCACCGGGCCCGTCTACCCCCCTGGAACGTAACTAAGGCACGTAAGCCAGAAGGTGGCGCTGCTGAGGCGGGGCCCCCCCGCCAGGGGGGGCAGCCCGTGTGGGGCCGGCGGCGCGGGGGGGCTGCCGCGGCACCTCCCCGCAGAGGGGGGGGATGGCGGCCCCCGGAGGGGCCTCCTGGGATACCCCCCCACACCCACCGAAAATCGGGGCCGGCGCATGGCAGGGGTGGAAGGCACCAAAAACGCTTTTTTCCACCTACAAACATGCAAAACCAACAAAACTCACCTCTTCAAAAACACACATCTCTCCCTTTGAAAACACAACACAAAAACAACAACACACCTCACCTACTACAAACAACTAAATACACAACCAACTAACAACACCACACACTACAAACATACAACAAACAACTAAATACACATAGCTACACTCCATGACATTACTACACACATTTTACAACCAACTAACAACACTAAACCCTCACACCACACTTAACAAATGCCTCTCACATCCACACAACACCTCTCCAAACAACTACATCAATACAAACACACCACATCCTCACAAACACTAACAAATCACACTTCAACTATCTTCCCTGCCTCAAGACGTTGTACTTTACTCTTTAGCTACCTGCTCTTCCCATCTCACCATTGCTCTTTTGAATGCTTCTTCAAGGACCTACCTGCAATTCTCACTCATCCACAACCACTGCTCAACTGATACTTCCCCATCTGCCTCATCACAGCACACAATCCACCCACAACATGCCCATCCACCACAGCTGCATAAACCTACAGCTATGGCTACAAACTCTACAAAAACTTCAGGAAATACTTGCCCTTCCACAACATTTACCACGCTTTCAAAATCTGCCTCAATACATACAGATATTGCCACATCAACTCTCTATCCATTTCAATAAAGAACACCAGCACTTGCAACTCTACAAAACTTCTGCCTTTGAATTATGTTGCTAACACTTCTTGCATTAAAAATTTGGCTAGGCTGACCTCAAAACTGGTACACATTTCTCCACTTATTTTACCTAATGCACAACAGGAAATAAGGTGCTTGGCCTTATACCTCCACATACCTATTATCTGTCTGTGAACTGCATACCACATGCATAGCCTACAGAAATACACTTCGGGATTGGATCTGATTCCTAAGGCTCCATTGTACAAGCCTTACAGAACACCACCTCATCAATTATCCAGGTACACAACTTTAGCTTTCAAATGGCCTAACAGAAACAAACAACTTTTGCTAACTCTTTCAATGCCATGTTAAACAAATAACATAGCTCATGTTGCTGAAGAAACTGCAATAACCATCCTCCCCTGTTCCCTATATGATACACCAAAAGATGGTTCAGAAAGTTTACTTCGAACGCAATAGCAAATGACATACAACTCACAGGGTGGCTGATTCTCAGCCTCTGTTCCAATTTGGTTTTTGTTTTTTGTTTTTGTTTTTTGTTTTGGGGGGTTTTTTTGGTTGTTTGGGGGGTTTGGTTGGGGTGTGGTGTTGTTGGGTTGTGGGTGGGTTGGGGTTTTGTGTTTGGGGGGTTTGTGTTTTGGGGTTTTGTGTTTGTGTTTTGGTTTTTGGTTGGGTGTTGTGTTTTTTTTGTGTTGGGGTTTTTTTTTTTGTGTGTTTGGTGTCACTCTTCCGCTCAGCCACATTACATAGAAGCAAGGAAAATGCCCAGAGGGATCATTTGCAGGTGTGCTGATTGTATAATCGTTCGGTCTGAACATGTGAACGGCCCAGGCCACGCTTCTGATAAAAGTATTTGGCGTAGATGAGCTCCCATCACTGTGATCAAAACATATGAGAAATACTTTACTTCCCTTTATGAAAATAACACCTGTCTGATCACCACAGCTCTGGTATTAGGTTAGCCTAACGCACTGCAGCCTGACAGGGATCCTTCTCAAAACCTAGGGAGAAAACTTACGTTTAGATGTCAGCACTTTCACTGTGACTTCTTTACAGTTCACTGGCAACATGTCATTCATCTCATCTTATTTGCCACATAAGCCACACAAGGTATTTACTCTTTCAATTAGGACTCTAACCTTACTTGAAAAGGTTTCCACCATGGCCCGTGACTGTGATCTCCCTCCCTCTTCCTGCTGATCGAACCTGCTTCAAACCACTGCCTCTTTTGAACGGCTAGGAAATCCTTGCACACACTTGGCACAACAGACCCAGGAGTCCAAGGCCAGCCTCAGGCCTAGCTCCTAGCCGCTTCTGTCTGGCACAAATCCTGACATTTGCACAACTTTATGATACAAAATCCCACGTTTGCCCGTGGGCACCTGGCTGGCAATCGATGGCTCTTTTACACAGCGATGGCACATCGCCACCCTCAGGTAAGATAGGCAGATTGGAGGAATCCAAGTGCACACAGAGTTCTGCTTCTTCACACCTTTCATCTCACAGGATTCCTACAGCATGCACACTTTTCAGGTACAATGCCACATTTCTACCAGGCTGCAAATAGGGCCTCTTTTACACACATAACAAACTTTTCCACCCTTCTGTCCTGCACACCGTGACAAATGCCTCCTCACATCATAAAAACCATCTGACAACCCTTCATAACGAGCCTCAAGATACACTAGATCACCTCTGGGTTAAATCAATCCACTCAGTCCAGTTTTCTGGGAAAAAAACACTGTAATGAAAAAAGGTATTTCACTTCCGGTAATTACCATCAGTGATTGGTGTTCTTGTATATGCTGATTAAAATTTTTATTTCTGAGAAAAGAAAATTAATTGAGAACTGGAACAAGAAAGTTAAGGATAAGGAGTGAGTGGGCTTTAACAATATTTCACGTGTTTTGCATGGGACATAAAAGAGGGGCATTAACCTACTCTTAATTGGACTTCCTGAAAAGTGTCTTAATCTAGACTGTGGCTACCTTGCTATCACTTCCATTTAGTTAGCCTAAAGAACAATTATTTCCATTTTATCTTCCCCTTTACAGAAGAAAAAAACACCCCAAATCTTATTGTTACAATTTTTTTTTAAAACTGATTTTCAAGTCTTATCTTTCAAAAGCCACGAGAATTTCAGGAATGTACAAAGGACTAACTCTAGATAGTTTCAGAGCCAGAAATCGATCTGAGCCATGGCAGCAATATGATTTAAAACTTAATAACTTTCTGTTTCCTGAAATAAAGCAAAGTTGTTATTTAATGGCTGAAATACTGCCATTTCCTCCAAATTCAAGTAATAATTTACATTCATGACTTCTGTATTATTCATGTTGTCCAATTTAATACAAACAGTATTTCTGGTGCTGTGCTTATGAAGAGTGTCTCTTTAGGGTATACCTTACTTTATGTCAAACAGATGCTAGAAATAACTACCTGGTGTTCTGCTGCTGTGAACTGGGAACTGAAAATAGGACTCATCATTTTCTAACCTGAACAGAGGAAAACATCATGAGCTTTTCTTGACAAAACACCAATCTCTTTTTTTTCCTCTTCTTTTCTTTCATCTCTACTGTTCTCTCTCTCTTCGCTCAGAAACAAGAGTTGCTACTAAGCACGATTTACAGACTCAGAGAAAACCCGCCTTTTTAAATGTCATTATTTGCTACACCATGCACTAGGCCTCCAAAGCTTCAAAGATAAAAAAGCAAGCATTTTAAATATTGAAAACAAGTTGACGAGCAGTGGGACGACTCGACCGAGCCGCCCATTATCCCCTTCTGAGAACACACCTGCAAATACTTCAGGAAGTCAGGGTAAGCTAAATACAGAGTCTAGTAGGCGTGAATGTAGTTTATGCAAGGAACCCGAATCGAAACAAATATTATTTATTGATTTATTGATTTATTATTTCTTTAGAAAACTAATTGCTATTTGAAAAATAAAGAAATAGCAAAAACAACCTTGAGAGATTCACAGAATCACAGACTCATTCCTATGTCTAGTTTGTTTTTGTTTTAACAAAGTACTTTGGGATCATTTTCAGAACTGTGGTTTTCCATGGAGTACTAAAGAGAAAAATGAAGTTATTTCATTTTCAGTTATCGGCAGAAATCACTAACTTGAACTAATACTTCCTAAAACAGTGCAGGATACTTAACAGCAGTTCAAGGTACTTCACTTTGCCTTACTGACTGTCTCAGTGTCACCCTGCGGTGAATACCTTATTTAAACTTATATTTAGCAAACAAAATTTACTGACTAAGCTTATAAATACTTTTTTACAGATTATTTCAACTATCAGCCGTCATATAAAGTAATGTGTTCCTTTAATGGTATTAATATCTTTACACTTATTTGTTCCTCCCAGATTTGGTTGATATCTATAAATGTAACTAGTATTAAGTGCTGTTCTTCTGTTTCCTGCTGACATGGGCTTCAATAACCCTGGAGTTATTTGTCCTTGGACTAACCAAAATAGAGTATCGGTATTAGGATGTGACTCTAAAGTGAAACTGAGGAGAATGCAAAGGTTAAAACCAGAACAAAACAATTAAAACCAAAGATTGCCTCTTATTAACCTTACAATAACAGGATCCCCAGCTAGTGCATATTGCTTTCTCCAGTTTTCTTTTCCTTATTTAAAAAAAGTTAATTATACCTTATTAAAAAAAGTTTATTATATTTCTACAGATTATTGACAGAAATTCTACCGAAAATAAATGGAGACACAGGTTATAAATTTGCCTAGGATCAAAACCAGGATAAATTTGCATTATAAATATGGAACTATCTCAAAAGTTCTGCTCCCTGGACACCATCCTGCGGACTCTGTTCTAAGTGATGCTATTTGAGCAGAAGGGGTGGACTACAGTATCTCCAGAGGTCCCCTTCCAATCCCAAATGGTTTGTGACTCTGCAATATGCTCTCTAATTCTTTTGACTCTCACAGACAAAATCAAAATGTGTAAATTTAATGTAACTTTTTTTATGAATACTTAAAATATAATCGCATCTTCTTTATGGATCTTCTGCTAGCTTAGTCTCATTAAAATTCATTCTTCTGAATGCGCAGTGCTGAGAAAAGGCTGCTAACGTGTCACAATAAACCAACTGTCTGAAACCCTGCAGAAAAGAAGGAAAGAAAAATAAGATGAAACATTTCACAGAATCACAGAATCACATTTGCCTTGTACCTTGTAGGTTATGAGAGAAGATATCTAGAAGCAGCTGTAAAATAGTCATAAAATAAAATTGGAAGGG
>NW_028147286.1:103797-133668 GCF_008360975.1 Lichenostomus cassidix | reverse complement strand
TTGAAATGCAGGACTGCAGGCCCAAAAGTGATGGAAATCCACTCCTACAGCGCCCTCTCGTGTCGAGGTAGTGTTTAGGATGGAACTTGTGACGTTCTCTAGAAATACCTGGGAAGGAATGGATGTGCTAATGAGACCCTCACACGGTGTGTCCTGTCAGTGGCATCTGGTGTTAGGTTTGAAAGACACAAGGACAGAGAGGAAGGGAAAAAGAGGAGAGGAGGGACAGGTAGGGCCACAGGAACGAACAGGGACACAGCAATAGGAGCGGTCTTTAGGTCCCAGGGGCATCCTGAGGTGGCTTAATATAGCCCGAAGTCATGGGCCAATGGCCAGGCTTGTCCCCCTGGCAAAGCAGGGGCAGCATCTTGCAGTAGGCTGCAGATCTGTCGATTTCTATGCAGTGCTGCCGTGAAAGGCCTAGCACTGCAGAGCATGTGGAATGCATTGAAAGACCCTGTAAGGTAACTGTGACATGAAAATGGCATGTGTGTAGCATGTGGGGCTGGATGAGAGTTTGCACAGGTGGGCCAAGGAGGGTAGATGTTTATGGCCTGGGAACAGAGATGACGGCATGTAGCCAAAGGCCTCCCGTTCCCCCCGGAGCTGAGGGCAGTGGGTACAAACCTGCTTCCTGCAAGCGCATCCTCTCGGCCTGCTGCGTGCTGAGGCCCAGACGACTTGGAGTGCAGCCGCGGGCTTTGGCCTCTGTGCCTACACACCTCTCGCAGAAGGTGAGATGACTTCATAATAACTTTGCCTGGATGTAATCAGTAGCTGAATGTCAATGCAAAGTATGTGTCTTGAGGGAAACTTGTGGATGGAGTGACATAGGAATGTTTGGGTGAAGAAGAATGCGGACTATGTGATTACCATCCCTGGAGGGGAAATGGAACTCTGCAGAGAATGGAGTACATGCACTACTAGGCAGCCTTTGCTATAGGCAAGTGTGAAGAAGCCCTGGAGATGGGAGCCATAAGGAAATATTGCAAAGCAGTGAGAAGGAATAGAAGGTGTTAGAATGGGTGGTTCCAGTGGGATGACATGTGGGTGGGGTCAGATATGGTGCACCCGTATGAGAATTTGTATAATACTGTCAAATGTTAATGTGCAGGCGTGGCTGAGCACGCCCAAAGCCTTCCCCTGTGTCAGGACTTAAGCAGGCGGCTGGTGGGTAGGAGGCCCAGGAAGAGACGGCATCAGGCACTTGGACTAGCACGTGTGCAGAGCCGTTCGGAAATGACTGACGTGTATGTTTTGTTCTCTTCCTGATAGTGGGGTTTCACTGCTGCTGGAGTTGCCGGTCCCTGCGAAGATATCGGGGTGATGTGGCACACGTAGAGAAGAGAAAGATGGCATCGGTTACGTTCCAAAACGTGTTGAAAACTAAATCACATGAAAGGCTACTGAAGGAAAACTTTTGCGATCGAGTGCTAGTGTTGGAAAATGTATCAGGTTAAGAATGTTGTGTAACTGTAGTCATAGGTTTTGTTTAGGTTTCCCCTGGAAAAAGGAGTTTTTGGTTTCTTCCAGGGCAATGTTGTACCACATGAGGTCTGGTAAAGTCAGCATAGCAAGAGATTGGGAGTGACCCCCAAAGATAAGCAGAAAGACAAGCACTTTGAACAGAACATCCAGCAGGAACTTGTGATTCTCCAGAAGACATGATGGATATGACAAGCAGCTAGGCCAGAGCACCTGCAGCAGAGCTGAAGACATCCTGGCCCAGAAAAATGACTGCTCGGAAGAAGTGAAGAATGTGATTAGCATGACTGGCAAGGAGAATGGAGTCCAATGAGAGACTGAATATGGGGAGTTTGCTCAACTTTGGAGTAATGAACACTGAGCCAATGCTTTCCTATGGACTTGTACTGTATGCAATATCTCAGAAATGGAATGAAAGCTATGAATTCTGGAATGATTGTCTGGAAGTGCAATGGAGAGGTGGCAAGAGATATTCTGTGTGCATACAGAAAACTATGCAGGGTGCATGTACCAGCTGGATGCAAAACTTATGACACCTGTGAGTTGCAAGTGACCCATCTAAGAGATCGGAGGTAGGTGCCTGAAGGGATTGCAGTTCTGTGCGGACAAAGTGTTACGAAGGAAATGGCTTGGAATACAAAGTAGCAGGCTGGGTGTGAGGTGAGTGCACTCATGCGGTAGCCTGTTGTGTTTCCATACTGCTATTCATGACAATGACAAGGGTGTCTATAAACACGTCAGAATGAAATGAGGGGCAAAGGAGACCTTCAGACTGTGTGTCCTCTCCCTTTGATTTGCTCATAGGTATGAGACACAAGGAGCGAAAGAGGACAGAAAAGGAGCGGTGGAACAACAGATGGCCGCACAGCCAGGGACAGGAACAAAGCTTTATCGGCACTGCGTGAGTCACCGCAGCATCGTGACATCGATTCATGGACCCTGAAGCGATGGCACTGTGCCCAGGCCTGTCCCCCCGGGCGAGTGGGATCGGTGAGTTGCAGCAGGCTCCACATCTCTTGCTTTATATGCAGTGCTGTAGTATGTGGCCTATCACTGTGCAGGGCCCCTAATGAGTAGAAACAGCCTGTAAGGTGCCTGTGACGTGAAAATGGCACGGTTATTTCATGTGCGGCTGGGTGAGGCTTTCCACGGGTGGGCCAAAGAGGATGGTTGTATATTGCGTGAGACCGCAGCTTACCGCACGTATCCTGAGGCCTCCCGTTCCGCCCTGAGCTGAGGGACGGTGTGTACGAACCCGGTTCCTCAGTATCCTCCTCGCCCGCTGCATACTGAGGCCTAGACGATCTGCAGTGCAGCTGCTGGCTTAGGTATTACTACATACACAGCTGTCCCAGAAGGTGAGATGACCTAGGAATAATTTTCCATGCATGTAAAGAGCGGGCCCATTGTCCCGGCAAAGCATTTGTGTACAGGGAGACTTATGGATGGAGTGGTATATAGATGTTTGCTGAGGAAGGATAAGGAGTGTGTGACAACAATCCCTGAAATGGAATGCTATGTGGATGTTTGGGCCAGTACGTAGTGTGATTATGTCACAAGAGACCCACGGAGTAGCTTAGTGAGAAACATGAAGTATGTGAAATGACACAGAAGGGAGCAATGAGGGGATTCCTGATAGTATAAGAGTGTTGTAAAAGCTTTAGGAAAGAAGGCAGCTTCAAATGTCTTGCTGACAGGTATGGCAAGGGATGTACAGTGTCAGTGACGGTATTTGTGTATTTCACCGGGCTGCCTGTGTTGCAAGGGTGCTGCATCCCTGTGCAGGTACATGTGCTGTTACTCGGTGTGATTGTGAAGGCAGAAATGGAGAAGAATGTGTCCTGTTGGAGCATGCAGCACTGCCTGTCCCACAGATGTGGATATGGGAAGGTATGTATTGTGTTTAAGAAGTGTTGCAGTTGCCATAGTAGGAGGCATGCATTGCTGAGAAGCAAAAGTGGAGGGGTTGAGGTATTGTACATGTTGAGGCAGAGACTGGAGAGTGAAAGCGAGAAGTGCAAAGACGGACTGTATGCGCATCTAAAGAATTGTGCGAGGTGTGTTGATAGGCTGGGTGCGGTACTTGTGAGATGACACCTGTGATTTGTAAGTGCCATGGGTAAGACATGGGAGGTAGGTGCTGCAAGGAATTGGAATTCTGAACAGAAAGAGTGCTACGATGGAAATGGCTTTGAAATGCAACACGATAGGCTGGAAGTGAGATAAGTCCACTCCTACAATGTCCTCCTGTGTGTAGATAGTTGTTTTGATGGAATTTGTGACATTCTGTAGAAATAGCAGTGGAGGAATGAATATGCAAAGGAGATCCTCAGACAGTGTGTCCTCTCACTGTCATTTGTTAGTAGCTATAAGGGACAAGCACTAAGCAATGTGAGCAGTCCATGGGTCCCAGGAGCATCCTGAGGTAGGTTAATATACACTGATGGCATGGGCCAATGCCCCAGCCTGTCCGCATGGCAAAGCAGACGCAGAGTATTGCAGCAGGCTCCAGATGTGTTGAGGTATATGCAGTGCTGTGGTGCAAGGCCTAGCCCAGCAGAGGGTGTAGAATGCATTGAAAGACCATGTAAGGTAGCTGTGACATGAAAATAGCATGGTTATGGCATGTGGGGCAGGTTGAAGGTTTGCACAGATGGGCCAAAGAGGATAGATGTTTATGGCCTGGAAGCAGAGGTGACAGCATGTAGGCAGAGGCCTCCTGTTCCCCCCTAAGCTGGGGGACAGTGTGTAGAAACCTGCTTCCTGCAAGGGTATCCTCTTGGCCAGCTGCATGCTAAAGCTTGGAGCATTTGGAGTGCAGCTGCAGGCTTTGACCTCTCACAGAAGGTGACATGAATGAGGAATAATTTTCCCTCGATGTGATCAGCTACCTAACTAGGTAGGTAGCTAGGTAGGTAGGTAGGTAGGTAGCTAGGTAGATGGCTGGCTGCCTGGCTGCCTGGCTGCCTGGCTGGCTGGCTGACTCAGAGCAAAGTAGCTGTCTTGAGGGAGACTGGTGGATACATATGTATATGAATGTTTTTTTGGTGAAGAATAATGAGTACATGATAACCCTACCTAGAATAGAATTGTACGTGGAGGTTTGGGTCAGGAAGTAGGAGGAGTATGGAGCAAGAACACCTGGGAGTGGGTTGGTGACAAGGATGATGTAGGTGAATGGGCATGGAAGAAGGCAGTGAGAGGGTTATGGATTGTAGAAGAGGCTTGGAAAAGCTGTAGGAAAGAACGTGTCTTGAACTGTCTCGGTGACAGGGAACGGGCAGAGATTTACAGGTTGCAGCAACAGTATTTCTGTGTTTCACCAGGTTGCCTGTATTGCAAGGGCACTACATCCATGTGGAGCTCCATGTGCCGGCACTCAGTGTGATTGTCAAGGCAGAAATGGAGAAGAACCTGTCCTGGGGGACCGTGCAGCTCTGGCTGTGCTAAGTATGCTGGTATGAGAAGGTATGTGTCACGTTTCAAAAGTGTTGCAGTTGCCAGAGCAGGACGCATGCATTGCTGAGAAGCAAGCATGGAGCAGTTGAATTTGGGTACATGTTCAGGCATAGATTTGAGAGTGAAAGGAAAAGCTGCGAAGAGATACTGCGTGCCTTAGGGGGGAGAGTTGTGCAGGTCGTGTTTACAGGCTCGCTGCAATAATTGTGAGACCTGTCAGGTGTAAGTGGCATGTGTAAGACACGGCAAGACAGTGTAAGACGTGGGTGTTGCAAAGAATTGCAGTTCTGAGCAGAAAGGTTGCTACGAAGGCAATGGCTTTGAAATGCAGGACGGCAGGCCCAAAACTGATGGAAATCCACTCCTACAGCGCCCTCTGGTGTCGACGTAGTGTTTCTGATGGAACTTCTGCCGTTTTCTAGAAATACCTGGGAAGGAATGGATGTGCAAAGGAGACCCTGGCACGATGTGTCCTGTCACTGGCATGTGGTCTTAGGTTTGAAAGACACAAGGACGGAGAGGAAGAGAAAAAGAGGAGAGAAGGGACAGGTAGGGGCACAGGAACAAACAGGGACAAAGCAATAGGAGCGGTCCATAGGTCCCGGGGGCATCCTGAGGTGAGTTAATATAGGCTGAAGTCATGGGCTGATGGCCAGGCCTGTCCCCCTGGCAAAGCAGGGGCAGCACCTTGCAGCAGGCTGCAGATGTGTGGATATACATGCATTGCTGCAGTGCAAGGCCTAGCACTGCAAAGCATGTGGAATGCATTTAAAGACCCTGTAAGGTAACTGTGACATGGAAATGTTTTCTTTATGGCACGTGGGGCTGGATGAGGGTTTGCACAGGTGGGCCAAGGAGGGTAGATGTTTATGACCTGGCAGCAGAGGTGACAGCATGTAGGCAAAGGCCTCCCGTTCCCCCCTGAGCTGGGGGACAGTGGGTACAAACCTACTTCCTGCAAGCTTATCCTCTTTGCTAGGTGCATGCTGAAGCTTGGACCATTTGGAGTGCAGCTGCAGGCTTTGACATCTTCCAGAAAGTGGGATGAATGAGGAATAATTTTCCCTGGATGTGATCAGCTAGGTAGGTAGGTAGGTAGGTAGCTAGCTAGCTAGCTAGGTAGGTGGCTGGCTGGCTGGCTGGCTGGCTGACTTTCAGTCAGTCACTCAGTCAGTCAGTGCAAAGTAGCTGTCTTGAGGGACACTGGTGGATACAGGTGTATATGAATGCTTTGGTGAAGAATGATGAGTACATGATAACCCTACCTGGAATAGAATTGTGCATGGAGGTTTGGGTCAGGAAGTAGGAGGAGTATGGAACAAGAGAGCATGGGAGTGGGTTGGTGACAAGGATGAAGTAGGTGAATGGGTATAGAAGGAGGCGTGAGGGGGTTATGGATTGTAGAAGAGGCTTGGAAAAGCTGTAGGAAAGAATGTGGCCTGAACTGTCTCGGTGACAAGGAACGTGCAGGGATGTACAGGTTGAAGCAACAGTCTTTGTGTGTTTCACAAGGTTGCCTGTATTGCAAGGACACTGCATCCATGTGGAGCTCCGTGGGCTGGCAATCGGTGTGATTGTCAAGGCAGAAATGGCAAGGAATCTGTCCTGGGGGAGCGTGCAACTCTGGCTGTCCCAAGTAAGCTGGTAAGAGAAGGTATGTGTCATGTTTCAAAAGTGTTGCACTTGCCGGAGCAGGAGGCATGTATTCCTCAGAAGCGAGCATGGAGCAGTTGGAATTTGGGTACATGTTCAGGCATAGTTTTGAGAGAGAGAGGGAAAAGTGCAAAGAGATAGTGGGTGCACATAGGGAGAGTTGTGCAGGTAGTATTTACAGGCTCGGTGCAATAATTGTGAGACCTGTCAGTTGTCAGTGCCGTGTGTAAGACATGGGACAAAGGTATTGGAAAGAAGTGCAGTTCTGAACAGAAAGGGTGCTATGGAGGCAATGGCTTTGAAATGCAAGACGGCAGACTGGAAGTGACAGAAGTCCACTCCTACAGCACCCTCTTGTGTCAAGGTAGTGTTTCGGGTGGAACTTGTGACATTCTCTACAAATACCTGGGAAGGAATGGATGTGCAAAGGAGACCCTCACACGGTGTGTCCTGTCAGTGGCATCTGTTCGTAGCTATGACTGACACAAGGAGACACATAGAGAAAAAGAGGAGTGGAAGGACAGGTAGGGCCACAGGAACGAACAGGGACAAAGCAATAGGAGCGGTCCGTGCGTCCCAGGGGCATCCTGAGGTGGCTTAATATAGCCCGAACTCATGGGCTGATGGCCAGGCCTGTCCCCCTGGCAAAGAAGGGTCAGCACCTTGCAGCAGGCTGCAGCTGTGTGGATATATATGCCATGCTGCAGTGAAAGGCCTAGCACTGCAGAGCATGTAGAAGGCATTGAAAGACCCTGTAGGGTAACTGTGACATGAAAATGGCATGCTTATGGCATGTGGCAGTGGGTTAAGGTTTGCACAGGTGGGCCAAGGAGGGTAGATGTTTATGGCCTGCGAGCAGAGGTGACAGCATGTAGGCAAAGGCCTCCCGTTCCACCCTGAGCGGGGGGACAGTGGGTACAAACCTGCTTCCTGCAAGCATATTCTCTCGGCCTGCTGCGTGCTGAGGCTCAGACGACTTGGAGTGCAGCTGCAGGCTTTGGCCTCTGTGCATACACACCTCTCGCAGAAGGTGAGATGACTTCATAAGAACTTTGCCTGGATGTAATCAGCAGCTGGCTGACTGTCAATACAAAGTATGTGTCTTCAGGGAAACTTGTGGATGGAGTGACATAGGAATGTTTGGGTGAAAAAGAATGCAGAGTGTGGGATGACCATCCCTGGAGGGAAATTGGAACTCAGCGAGGTATGGAGTGCATGCACTGTTGGACAGCCTTTGCTGTAGGCAAGTGTGAAGAAGCCCTGGAGATGGATTAGAAGGTATTAGACTGGGTGGTTGCACTGGGATGACATGGGTGGGGTCAGAGATGGTGCACCTGATTGAGAATTTGTATAATACTGTGAAACTTTGATGTGCTGCTGTGGCTGAGCAGGCCCGAAGCCCTCCGCTGTGTCACAACTTCATCAGGCGGCTGGTGGGTAGGAAGCCCAGGAAGAGATGGCATCAGGCGCTTGGACTAGCACGTGTGCGGAGCTGTGCGGAAATGACTGACACCTGTGTCGTGTTCTCTTCCAGATGGTGGGGTTTCGCTGCTGCTGGAGTTGCCTATCCCAGCGAGGATATTGTGGTGATGTGGCATGCGTAGAGAAGAGAAAGATGGCATCTCTTCTGTTTCAAATGATGTAGAAAACAAAATGACATGAAAGGCTACTGAAGAAAATTGTTGGGACTGACTGCTACTGTTGGAAAATGTATCACGTTAAAAATATTGTGTCACTGTAGTCAAAGGTTTGGTTTGGGTTTCCCCTGGGAAAAGAAATGTTTGCTTTCTTCCAGGGCAATGTTGTGCCACATGAGGTCTGGTGAATTCAGCATAGCAAGAGCTTGGGATTGACCCCCAAAGATAAGCAGAAAGACAAGCACTGTGAACAGAACATCCAGCAGGAACATGTGGTTCTCCAGAAGACATGATGGATATGACAAGCAGCTAGGCCAGAGCACCTGCAGCAGAGCTGAAGACATCCTGGCCCAGAAAGATGACTGCTAAAAACAAGTGAAGAATGTGATTAGCATGACAGACAAGGACATTGGAGTCCAACGAGAGAGCAAATATAGGGAGTTTGCTCCACTTTGGACTAATGAACACTGAGCCGATGCTTTCCTATTGGCTTTTACTGTATGCACTATCTGAGAAACAGAGTAAGAGCTCTGTATTCTGGAATGGTTGTCTCTGCACACCCGGGCTATGGCTGGATGAGATGATTGCTGTGGTACACGCTGGGCACAAAATAAAGTAATGCCTTGAGTGTGTAACATGAAAATGTTGTTGGAGAGTTTTTCCATTTTTTTCTGCAGATTGGGTGACACTAGTAAACACATGGCAGTAGTGTAGAGGTGGGTGACACTAGTAAACACATGGCAGTAGTGTAGAGGTGGAAAAAAAACCCCAAGACTGCAGAAGAGATCCCTGCAAAAGCACAGCAGGGGGTAAGACATGCACACAGAAGTGAATGCAGGCACGAAACAAGTGAAAAAACCCCAGCGATACACAGTAGAAGCCCCTAGGAAATGCTGTACAATGAGATAAGCAAAATGGACATAGTTGTGAGAAACAACTGTATGTATGCTAGTGCTGCACTATCCCCCAAAATGTGTTTTGGTTCTCAAGAATCATAAATGGTGTTTTCAAAAAGTGATTAAAAGACCCAGTAAGATTTGAGAGAATGGTAATTTGTGCTAATACAGTTGAGGGAAAGCATGTAAAAACCATGCACGGAACCTTAGTAAAATTCTCTAGCAAAGGAGCTCCAAAAATGGGGAAAAAAGTAAAACGATAAAAAAGCAACGGCTCCCGTGTTGCCGTAGCGACGGGCGGGCGGAGGCAGGCGTAGCTTTGGGCGGACTGAGGGGGCACCGAGGGGCGGACTCTTGTGCGGCGTACGGGGAGCAGCAGAGCCGTGGCTGTGTTCCGAGCCCCGTGACGTCGAGGGGCGGGGTGTAGAGACCACCGGAGGCGTGGCTTTGTCCCGGGGCGAGAGACGACAGGGGCGGGGCCGAGGGAGGGACGACAGGCGGAGCAGTGGGTGGAGTACCGTGACGGACGAAGAATCGGGGGCGGGGAAGTGGGCAGGGCTTTGTTGACGTCATTCTGCGGCGAAAAGGATATGGCCCCAAAAAAAGGATTTAAAATTAAGGAGCCACTCTGGCTCGGTGGGTATGGCCTTAAGCAGGATCTCTGCACGTCAGGGGTTCGAATCCCACCGCGGGCTACTCCGTGCGTGTGCTAGGCGCGTCACGGCCCCGTAGTCCGGGAGCCCGCCGGGCCCGCCTACCCCCACTGGAACGTAACTGAGGCACCTGTGCCAGAAGGTGGGGCGACAGAGGCGGGCCCCCCCGCGAGGGGGGGCAGCCCAGGTGGGCCCGCCGCAAGGGGGGGGCTGCCGCTGCAGCTCCCCGCAGGGGGGGGGGATGGCGCCGCCCGGAAGGGGCCTCCCTGGGTGCCCCCCCGCATCCACCGCGCGGCGCGCGCCAAAAATCGGGGGACGGCACGTGGTGCCGGGGGGGTGGCTGAAGGCACCAAGGTGCCAAAGTTGCTTTTTTCCACCTACAACGCACTAACAAAAAATTCACCTTCAAACTCTCTCCATGCCCAAAAATAAATACTTCTTTCCTCACATTTCCTTCTCTTATGAAACTCGCCCTTCTTTCATGCCTTACCACATCTGACTCACACACAGCCACCCACACACACTGCATATACATTCACCAACTCAAATACACTCATATTAACACCAAACAAACCCTCTTCTAGAACTTTTCAAAACACTCCATTTATGCATCTCTTGCCTTCTCGAAAACTCACATTCTCTCTCAAAAGCCTTAACACCTTGCTTACACCGCAATCTGCGCTCCTTGCTTGCGCCATTCAAAAACGACTCTAGAATCCTCGCACCTACCAAATCCACTTTGCAAATGCACACTTCCACGACAATCAGCCCACATTCATGCAACAAAAACTGCACATACCTCTCACCTGCTCCCCAGCCACAGGAACGGCAAGGCCATTGGGGAATGTCTCTCTGCCATGCCTTTCTCCTCACACACCTCTTGAAAAATCACTCTAACTCTCACTCTACAAATTCAGCCCCAGCCTGGGGGCCTGCCGCAGCCTCGCCTATTCTTTACGTTTTTCTAAAACAACTACATACTCTCTTCTTCTACTCACTCTTTCAGCCATCACAACACCATCCACAGCATCAAAACCAGTCAACCCTGCCCTACGTTACCCTGCAAATGTTGCACCCGTCTTTCCGTGCCGTCGCTGAAATCCCAAATGGCCGCATCCCACGGGGACTTTGCATAAAGGAGCCGTGACTTTTTCTTGTTCAGAACAGCTTTCGTCAAGTTACCGCAGGAGGGAAAAGGGCTTCAGACGTTTAAAGAAAGAGAAGTAATGAACATAAGGATTGTCACCACTTTAAGTGCAGAAGCCAATGAGAAGGCGGCACATTGTCCCTATTGTCACATTATTTTTTCACTGCTGTTTGCTTTCTCATGTATCTAGAAACAATGCAGATGATTATTCATTGTGTCGCACAGAGATGTTATCCCGCATCCTTCGGGTGTGAGTGTTGTTACGACTGCAAACCGTCCGGAAACCGGAAAAACCGTCTGCCACGGCCCCGTATCTCTTCTTCGGGGGGAAGTATATTATGCCGTTTCCCAGGCCGGCCCCTGTGTCTCTGGGAGAGTAGAGGGAGACCAACTATATCTTTAAGTGGCTACTCAATATTAACAACAGAAATGTCTCATGGATTACTTGAAGAAAATGGAGTTAAGCACAGCACCACCCTCCCAATAGAGATGTTTGCCTGTTCACAAAAACAAAATAAGCTGTATTTTACATACCTTCGACACGTGCAGGCAAATGATCTGCCTGCCTTGAAGTTGACACCAAACATTCTGAAAGGAACTGGCACTCCTTCCCTTCCCAACCGTCCTTCCCGGACGGCCTAGATGCGGGCACGTGGCGTGTTCCACGGTGTCTCGGTTACTCCAGAGGCTTCGCGGCCCAGCCCCGATACGCTGAGCTCCCGTATCTCATTTCTTTCTGCGCTTTGCTTGCGCTTCTGCGAGTGCTTGGGGTCGGCCTCTCGTGAAGAGTCTCGCTTTTCCTGGGGGCTCTCTTCCATCGCCTTGTTCCACATATTTGCCGCCCCTAACTTCTCTTCCTCCTCTGTTAAAAAACTGTTCTCACCCCATCTCAGGTTTAAAGCCTTTTACATTGTGTTTTCAACTCTATAGATAAGGGCGGTTTTAGGTCATTTTGTCAGAGGGACCCCATCTGTCATTCCTTGAAAAGGGAAATACAGTCACAAAAGCCAAAGCGCCTCGTACCGCACCGGCCACACTGCCGCTTGTTAATTTACGAGAGGAATCCGTTCCTAAGCGAGTTTTACCTTTCACCCCTGAGGCTGACAACAACGAAACCTGAGCTCTCACATCCTTCACCTTTGCATTCGCACCTTTAGTCCCTCTTCATTTGCTCCAGGTGCCACTTGGTGGCATCATTAGTTTCCTGCAAGCAATCGCTTAAGGGTACCACTCTGAAAGACAAATGAAATTTAGCAATCATCTAAAACACCTGCATCTGGCCTCCAGCAAGCTACAAACCTCTTCTAACACCATGTCTAACTGACAGCTGGGCACCTCTCTCCGATGTAAAATCAATCTCCGACCGCTTTGCCCATCTGTTCCTCTCCGTACCGGTGCCGTGTTCGGGCCCAGATGCCTCTGATGTCTGACTCCGTGCGGTTTGCTCTCACGCATTGGCTATTACGGCACAGTACTCATTTTGTAAAAGCGGACCAAAGACAACAAAAAGCCTCTCCTGCTGCTGAGCCACGAGCTTCCAGCCTCTCCCTCCTTCGGAGTTGCTACACACCACTCCCTCAAGCCTGGTGTCTACCTGTGTCACCTTCTCCAAATTGTGTGGCTTGGGCCTCCCCTTTGCATATGCTCTCTGAAGACCTTGGCACTGTGTCCCCCCTGCTCATCTCCTCCCTCGGCTACCAATTCGGCGCCTCAACGCGGAAAGTGCCCCGCAAATGAAACGCGGGGTATATATATGTCTGTGTGTGTGTGTGTATATATATATGTGTGTATATGTATGTCTCTATATATATACATATCTGTGTATATATACATATCTGTGTGTATATACATATGTGTGGGTATATATATAAGTGTACATATATGTGAGTGTATATACGTGTGTGTATATATATGTATGTGTCTGTATATATATGTGTGTGTGTGTATATATGTGTGTGTGTATATATACATGTCTGTCTGTATATATATATATGTGTGTGGGTATATATCTGTCTCTTTATATATACATAAGTGTATATATACATATGTGTGTATATACATGTGTGTGTATATATTTGTTTGTCTATACATACACATGTGTGTATATATACATATGTGTGTATATATATTTATGTGTCTGTATATATATGTGTGTCTGTATATATGCATGTCTGTGTGTATATATACGTCTCTGTGTATATATATATGTGGGTGGGTATATATATGTCTCTGTACAGATACGTGTGGGTATATTTACATATATGTGTACATACATGTGTGTATATATTTGTGTGTATACACACATATGTGTGTATATATACATATGTGTATACATATCTGTGTGTGAGTATATATATGAGTGTGTGTGTATATATATATATGCTGTGTATATATATGTGCGTATATATATGTGTGTGTGTATATATATGAGTGTGTGTATATATATCTGTGTATATATACACATATGTGTGTATATATATGTGTATATAAATACATATGTGTGTATATATATGTGTGTGTATATATATGTGTGTGTATATGTACATATGTGTGTATATATACATATCTCTATATGCATATGTGGGTATATATACACGTGTGTATATATACATATGTGTGTGTATATATACATATGTGCATGTATATACATATCTGTGTGTATATATATGTGTGTATATGTGTGTCTATATATATGTGTGTGTGTATATACATGTCTGTCTATACATATATGTGTGTGCATATTGTGTGTGTCTGTGTATATATACATGTGTGTATATATACATATGTGTGTATATATACATGTGACTGTATATATATGTGTGTATATATATATGAGTGTGTGTTGTACATATGGTGTGTATTAATATGTCTGTATATCTGTATGGGTATATATATACATATATGTGTGTATATATGTGTGTGTGTATATATATATATGGTGTGTATAAATATGTCTGTGTATCTGCATGTATATATATATACATATGTGTGTATATATGTGTGTGTGTGAGTGTGTGTGTGTATATGTGTGAGTGTGTATATATACGGTGTGTATAAATATATCTGTATATCTCTATGTGTATATATATACATATGTGTGTATATATACATGTGACTGTATATATATGTGTGTATATATATATGAGTGTGTGTATATACATATGGTGTGTATTAATATGTCTGTATATCTGTATGGGTATATATATACATATATGTGTATATATATGTGTGTGTCTATATATATATATGGTGTGTATAAATATGTCTGTGTATCTGCATGTATATATATATACATATGTGTGTATATATATATGTGTGTGCATACATATGTGTAGGTGTGTGTGTATATATATGCTGCGTATAAATAAGTGTATGTATCTGTATGTGTATATATATACATGTGTGTATATATATGTGTGTGTGAATATATATGTGTGGGGGTGTATATATATATGGTGTGTAAAAATATCTGTTTGTATCTGTATGTGTATATATATACATATGTGTGTATATATATGTGTGTGTGGATATATATATGTGTGTGTATATATATGGTGTGTATAAATATCTGTGTGTATCTGTATGTGTATATATATACATATGCGTGTATATATATGTGTGTCTGCATATATATGTGTGGGTTTGTATATATATGGTGTGTATATATATGTCTGTGTATCTGTATATATATATATACATATATGTATATATATATGTGTGTGTGCATATATGTGTGTGTGTGTGTGTGTATGTGTGTATATATATGGAGGTATATTTATGTGTGTGTATCTATATGTGTATATATATACATATGTGTGTATATATATGGCTGTGTGCATATATATCTGTGGGTGTGTATATATATGGTGTATATAAATATGTCTGTGTATCTATATGTATATATATATACATATGTGTGAATATATATGTGTGTATGCATATAGATGTGTGTGTATATATATGGTGTGTATAAATATGTGTGTGTATCTATATGTGTATATATATACATATGTGTGAATATATATGTGTGTATGCATATAGATGTGTGTGTGTATATATATATGGCGTGTATAAATATGTGTGTGTATCTATAGGTATATATATATACATATGTCTGTATATATATGTGAATGTGTATATATATATGTGTGGGTGTATATATATGTGTGTGTGTATATATATGTGTGTGTATCTATATGTGTGTATATATACATATATGTGTATAAATACATGTGTGTATATATATGTCTGTATATATATAGGTGTATGTATATATACGTGTCTATATATATCTCTGTATGTGTGTGTGTGTATATATACATATCTGTTTGTATACACATATGTGTGTGTTTGTATACACATATGTGTGTGTGTATATATCTGTGTATATATGTGTCTCTATATATTTGTGTCTGTGTATATATATCGCTGGGTGTGTATATATATGTGTGTGTATATATATGTGTCTGTGTATATATATGTGTGAGTGTATATATACATGTGTGTATATATACATATGTGTGTATATACATATGCTGTATATATATACTTGTATGTATACATACATATGGGCGTATATATACATATGTGTGTATATATATGGGGGAGTGTATATATATGTGTGAGTGTATATATACATGTATGTATATATACATATGTGTGTGTATACATACATATGTGTGTAAATATATCTGTGTGTGTGTATATATATATATGACTCTATATATACATGTGTGTGTATACATATATGTGTGTGGCTATATATGTCTGACTGTGTATATATACGTATGTGTATATATACATATCTGTGTATATACATATGGTGTATATATATTTGTGTGTATACATACATATGGGCCTATATATACAAATGTGTGTATATATATGGGTGTGTGTGTGTATATATATGTCTGTATGTATATGTACATGTGTATATATATACATATCTGTGTGTATCCATACGTATGTGTCTATATATATGTGTGTCTGTGTATATATATGTTTCAGCGTGTATATATATGTGTGTGTGTGTACATATATAGCCTGTGTATATACATATGTGTGTACATATATATGAAATAAGGTGTGATACATGTGACGTACATATACATAGGTGGACCATGTGCTTACTGTACATAAATACATATGTGTAGACCATATGTATCTATAAAAAAGCATGTATAACAGTACATGTATATTTGTAAGGCTACACCAGTACATATATATGGTGTGTATATACATATGTGTGTATATATATGTGGGTGTGTATGTATATGTGTGAGCGTGTATATATATGTGTGTGTGTGTACATATATATGGTGTGTATACACATATGTGTGTATATATATGTGTGTATTTATATGTGTGTGTGGCTATATATGTGTGAGTATATATATATATATGTGTGTGTATACGTATATGTGTGTGGATATATATGTGTGTCTGTGTATATATACATGTGTGTATATATACATATGGGTGTATATACATATGGTGTATATGTATGTCTGTGTATCCATACATATGTGTGTATATATATGTGTGTGTGTGTACATATATATGTGACTGTATATATACATGTGTGTGTATACATATATGTGTGTGACTATATATACCTGACTGTGTATATATACATATGTATATATATGCATATGTGTATATATACATATGGTGTATATATATATTTGTGTGTATACATCCATATGGGCATATATATACATATGTGAGTATATATATGGGTGTGTGTATATATATATGTGTGTGTGTATATATACGTGTGTGTATATATACATATGTGTGTCTATCCATACATATGTGTGTATATATATCTGTGTGTGTATATATATGGGTGAGCATGTATATATATGTGTGTTTGTGTACATATATATGGAGTATATATACATATGTGTGTATATATATAGGTGTGTGTATATATATGGGTATGTATATATGTATATGTGAGCATGTATATATATGTGTGTGTGTGTACATATATATGGTGTGTATATACATATGTGTGTATATATATGTCTGTGTGCATGTATGTGTGTGTGTGTATATATATGGTGGGTATACATATCTGTCTGTATATACATGTGTATATATATACATATGTGTGTATATATACATGTGTGTATATATATGTGTCTGTGTATCTATATGTGTCTATATATACATATGTGTGTATATATATATCTCTGTATATATATGTGTGTGTATATATATATGTGTGTGATATATACATATGTGTGTATATATACATATCTGTGTATATATACATATGCCTTTCTATACATATGTGGGTATGTATATATGTCTATATATATGTGTGTATATGTATATGTGTGTGTTTATATTCATATGGGGGTGTATATATATGTGTGTATATACATATGTGTATATATGTGTGAGTATATACATATGTGTATATATGTGTATGTATATACATATGTGTATATATGTGTGTGTATATATACATGTGTATATGTATGTGTGTGTATATATACATATGTGTGTGTATATACATATGTGTGTGTGTGTATATATATGTGTATATATGTGTGTGGATATATATGTGTGTCTGTGTATATATATGTGTGTGTGCATATATATCTGTGTGTATACATATATGTCTGTGGATATATACATATGTGTGTACATATATTTGTGTGCGTATATATATGTGTGTGTGTATATATACATGTGTACGTGCATACATATATGTGTATGGATATATATGTATTTCTGTGTATACATACGTGTGTGTATATATACATAAGTGTGTATGCATCTATACATATGTGTGTGTATATATGTGTGTGTATATATATGTGTGTATAAAGACATGTGTGTCTGTATGCATACATATGTGCTTATACATACACATGTGTGTATATATATGTGTGCGTGTGTGTATATATATGTGTGTGTATATATATGTGTGTATAGATACATATGTGTATAGATACATATGTGTATATATACATGTGTGTATATATATACTTGTGTGTATATATATACGTGTGTGTGTGTATATATATGTGTGTGTGTATATATGTGTGCACATATACGTCGGTGTGTATGTATACGTGTCTGTGTGTATATACGTTTTTGTGTGTATATACGTGTTTGTGTGTATATACGTGTCTGTATGTATATGTGAGTGTGTGTATATACATGTTTGTGTGTATATACGTGTGTGTATGTATATACATGTTTGTGTGTATATACGTGTGTGTATGTATACGTGAGTGTGTGTATATACGTGTTTCTGTGTATATACGTGTGTGTATGTATACGTGAGTGTGTGTATATACATGTTTGTGTGTATATACATGTGTGTATGTATATACATGTTTGTGTGTATATACGTGTGTATGTATACGTGTGTGTGTGTATATATATGTGTGTGTATATATAGGAGTGTGTGTATACATACGTATCTGTGTATATATATGTGTGAGTGTATATATATGTGTGTGTATATATAGGAGTGTGTGTATACATACATATCTGTGTATATATATGTGTGTGTGTATACATGTGTGTGTATATATGTGTGTCTGTATATATATGTGTGTGTACATATATGTATGTGTGTATATATATGTGTGTGTGTCTATATGCATGTGTATATATGTGTGTGTATATATATGTGTGTGTGCATATACATATCTCTGTGTATATATGTGTATGTATATATGTGTGTGTATATATATGCATGTGTATATATATCTGTGTGTATATATATGAGTGTATATATCGATATGTGTGTGTGTATATATATTTGCATTTATATATATGTGTCTATATACTTGTGTATATATGTGTGTGTGTATACATACATATGTGTGTGCATATACCTTTGTGTGTATATACATATGTGTGTATACATATATGTGTGTGTGTATATTTATGTGTGTATATAGATGTGTGTGTATACATACATATGTGTGTATATACATATGTGTGTGTATATACATGTGTGTGTTCATATACAAGTGTGTGTATATATATGTGTCTGTATATATATGTGTGTGTATATATATGTGTGTATATACATATGTGTGTATATATTTATGTGTGTTTATATATATTTGTGTGTGTATAAATGTGCGTGTATATATGTGTGTGTATATGTATGTGTGTGTGCATATACATGTGTGTGTGTATATATATGTGTATGTATATATGTGTGTGTATATATGTGTGTGTATATATATGTGTGTATGTGTATATGTGTGTATATATATGTGTGTGTATATATATATGTCTGTATATATATGTGTGTATGTATATATGTCTGTATATATATGTGTGTGTATATATATGTGTGTGTATATATGTGTGTATGCATATACATATGTGTGTGTATTTATATGTGTATGTGTATATGTGTGTGTATATATATGAGTGTATATATACATTTGTTTATATATGTGTGTGTATATATATGTGTGTATAAATGTTTGTGTACATATATATGTGTGTATGTATATCTGTATGTATATATGTGTGTTCATATATACATATGTGTGTATATATATGTGTGTACATATACATATGTGTATGTGTATGTATGTGTGTGTATATATATGTGTGTATATATATGTATATATACATATGTGTGTGTATATATATGAGTGTGTATATATACATATTTGTGTATATATATGAGTGTGTATATATATGAGTGTGTACATATACATATTTGTGTATATATATGAGTGTGTATATATATGAGTGTGTACATATACATATGTGTGTATATATACATATGAGTGTATATATGTATGTGTGTGTATGTGTATATATGTATATGTGTGTATATATATATCTGCATGTGTATATATATGTGCATATATATATACATATGTCCATGTATATACATATGTGCGTGTATATACATATGTGCGTGTATATATATGTGTCTGTATATATACGTATGTGCGTTTATATACATATGTGCGTGTATATATACATGTGCGTGTATATATACATGTGTGTGTATATATACATGTCTGTGTGTATATGTACATGTGTGTGTATATATTCATATGTGTGTGTATATATGTGTGTGCATATATATGTGTGTATATATATGCATCTGTGTGTGTATATATAAATGTGTTTACATATATATGTGTGTATATGTATACATGTGTGTGTATATATATGTGTGTGTATGTATACATATGTGTGTATATGTATTTGTGTGTATATATACATATGTGTGTATTTATATGTCTGTGTATATATACATCTGTGTGTATATATATGTGTGTGTATATACATATGTGTGTATATATATGTGTGTGTGTATATATACATGTGTGTGTATACATACATATGTGCGTATATATACATATGTGTGTATATACATATCTGTATATATATACACGTGTGTGTATATATATGTGTGTCTATATATACATGTGTGTATACATACGTGTGTGTATATAAACATATGTGTGTGTATACATACGTGTGTGTATATATACGTCTGTGTATATATGTGTGTGTGTATATATACGTGTGTGTATAAAAACATATGTGTATGTATATACATATGTGTATATATATACATATGGGTGTGTATATATATGTGTGTCTATATATACATATGTGTGTATATATGCATGGGTGTGTATATACATGTGTGAATATATATGTGTGTATATATACATATGTGTGTATATACATATGTGTGTAAATATACAGGTGTGTGTATATATATGTGTGTGTATATATACGTGTGTGTATATATACATGTGTGTATACAAACATATATGTGTATATACATATGTGTGTATATACATATGTGTATATATAAATATGTGTATATATATACATATGTATGTGTATATATATGTGTGTATATTTACATGGGTGTGTATATACATGTGTGTATATATGTGTGTATATATACATATGTGTGTATATAATGTGTATATATACATATGTCTGTGTATATATGTGTGTGTATATATGTGTGTGTATACATACATATCTGTGTATATATACATATGTGTGTATATGCATGTGTGTATATATATACATGTGTGTGTATATATATGTGTGTGTATACATACGTGTGTGTACATAAACATATGTGTGTATATACATGTGTGTGTATATATACATGGGTGTGTATATATACATGGGTGTGTATATACATGTGTGTATATATATGTGTGTATATATATATACATGTGTGTGTATATATATGTGAGTGTATATATGCATGTGTGTATATAAATGTATATATATGTCTGTATATATAGATGTATGTATACAAGTACAACCATCTCCTCACGCTTCCAGACTGAAATTTTATCAACGCTTTCTATTACCTCTCAAACCTCATACATCACGCACATACGTTGCATCCCTAGCATCAAAAATGCTCTCATTTCAAATTATCAAATTGCACCGCTACCAAATGCTGAAAACAAATACATTGCGGGCTTCTAAGAGGATTTCGACTGCACCTGTCGTACGCCTCACCGTTTACCTTGAAACTCTTTTTATTGGCCTTATGGGAAAAAAAAAATTAAATGGAACGCTCTCCTTTCTTATGACGAGGTGCCTCACCGGGCGCCTTAGCCAATCTAGATTCCTAGACGTTACCTCGGCCCCAAGCCCGCCTCGCCGCGTATTCCTCGGCCCCGCTTCCGTTCCGCTTTCAATTCTTATTAACGCCTAGGAATTCAAATTATGCCTCGCCGTGCCGCTCTGGGACTCCCGTCCGTTCCCGGGAATCTCCGTGCTTCTTATCCTTCCCTCGGACAAATGACACGTGCGCTTCCCTTAAGATGCCGTTTAAACCGTCTGTAAAGCTCCTTTCTTTTTCATAGGCCGTTTCAAAGCCCGATTTCTGTACCCGCGCCTTTCGGGAGGTGCCGTTCCCTAAGGCTCTCGCGTTTAGCGTCCGGCGTTTCCTCAAAAATTTGGGAAAATGTTTTCCCATCGGCGGAGCCGAGCGTGTCATCTGACAGGTGGTGGCGCCGTCGTCCGATCCCCCGAAGTTTTTAACCCTTTAAAGTGACGTTGGATTCCAATGAATACGGGCTTGATGGGACCATTTTTATATCTATTCCGCCACATTTTAAAAACCTGAAAAATGTTCTCTAAGGGCAAGTACTTCCTCAACTTTTTACTGCTACCCGCACCTGCGAGTTTCTACGGCTCCACGCTGCCGGCTTCTGCCTGGATTCTGTCACGTGATGACCGAGATAAGGAAGTAACGCTTCACAAGTCCTACCTGAGTGTGCACGTTTACTACCGTGTAACGGAGCGATTGCAATTCCCGGGACCCTGCTTTGCAAATGCGGAAATGGCTCAAAAGCGTAAAATCCATTTTTTTCATTTCGATCGGGCGCCTAAAGTAGTCACCTACAGCGAGAGGTCCTGATTTTTTCCGTACAAAAGATGGCGGAGGCCGGAAAGGCACGGGCGTGTCCATTATTATGGCGGCGCCCGTTTCGCACGTGCGCGATGCACTAGACTACCAAAATGGCGTCGGCATCGCTCGAGCATGCGCAGTGCACTGGACTACCAAAATGGCGGCGGCATCACTCGAGCATGCGCGGTGCAGTACACTACCAAAATGGCGCCCGCATCACTCGAGCATGCGCAGTACACTGGACTACCAAAATGGCGTCGGCATCATTCGAGCATGCGCAGTGTAGTGCACCAACGAAACGGCGTCGGCATCGCTCCAGCATGCGCAGTGCATTGGCCTACCAAAATGGCGGCGGCATCACTCGAGCATGCGCAGTGCACTGACTAACAAAATGCCGCCGGCATCACTCGAGCATGCGCAGTGCACTGACTACCAAAATGGCGCCGGCATCACTCGAGCATGCGCAGTGCAGAACACTTCCAAAATGGCGGCCGCCGAGTCCCGACCCCGAAAACGGCGATTCGGCTGCTTGGCGGGCTTCCCCGGCGCTGCAGACCGGTGCGGAGTGGCCTTTGAGGGCCAATGGAGTGCGCGCTGCGGTTTGGCGCGGCCGACATTTTGTCCCGAAAGCGATCGGCAAATTCCGCTATTTTTCCGCCTCTCGCGCGGTTGCCGCCGCCCGTGAGTGACGCGGACGGCATATAGGACGCCTCAGCAGCTGTTTGCGGCGAGCAGAAATGTCCCAAAAGCGAGAAATCCGAGTTTTTAATTTCGATCCGGCCCCTATTTCGCACATGCGCAGTGCATTGGACTACCAAAATGGCGGCGGCATCACTCGAGCATGCGCAATGCACTGGACTACCAAAATGGCGGCGGCATCACTCGAGCATGCGCAGTGCACTGGACTACCAAAATGGCGGCGGCATCGCTCGAGCATGCGCAGTGCATTGGACTACCAAAATGGCGGCGGCATCACTCGAGCATGCGCACTGCAATAGACTACCAAAATGGCGCCGGCATCACTCGAGCATGCGCAGTGCACTGGACTACCAAAATGGCGCCGGCATCGCTCGAGCATGCGCAGTGCACTGAACTAACAAAATGGCGTCGGCATCATTCGAGCATGCGCAGTGTAGTGCACCAACGAAACGGCGTCGGCATCACTCGAGCATGCGCAGTGCAGTACACTTCCAAAATGGCGGCCGCGGAGTCCTGACCCCGAAAACGGCGATTCGGCTGCTTGGCGGGCTTCCCCGGCGCTGCGGACAGGTGCGGAGTGGTCTTTGGGGGCGGGTGGAGTGCGCGCTGCGGTTTGACGCGGCCGACATTTTGTCCCGAAAGCGATCGGCAAATGCCGGGTTTTTCCGCCTCTCGCGCGGTTGCCGCCGCCCGTGGGTGACGCGAACGGCATACAGGACGCCTTCGCAGCTGTTTGCGGCCAGCAGAAATGTCCCAAAAGCGCGAAATCCGAGTTTTTAATTTCGATCCGGCCCCTATTTCGCACATGCGCAATGCACTGGACTACCAAAATGGCGTCGGCATCATTCGCACATGCGCACTGTTGCCGAGTTAAAAAATGGCGGCCGCGGGGTCTTTTCTGAGGGAATATACGTCTACTGTGCCGCCTGAACGAAATACCGAGTCCGAGGGTGCCACCGCCGCATTTTCCGGGCTTTGCGGGCTTGTGCTGAAGCGTGCGGTGCTGTGGACGGCGCGGGGGGCTGGCGGGATCCGCGTGTGCCGGGGCGGGCACCGGCGCGGTCGATTATACGGCGGACACGCCCCCCCGCCCCCCTCGGCACCCCCCCCCCCCCCCCGCGCCTCCCGGATCCTTAAACGTGGCCCTCGGCACGCAGCGGATGGCGGCGGCGGCGGCGGCGGAGGCGGCGACACAGGTCGGGGCGGGGCCGCCGCGGGAGGGGGGGGCTGACTCGGCGACCCCCAGCGCGGGGAGGGAGCGCGGCGAGGGAGCGCGGCGCCGCCGGCTCGCGGCCCCGCGGGACACCGCTCCCTTTTAAAGCCCGACACAAACCTGCAAACGACCGCCTCGACTAACACCGCACACACAAATAACATATACTACTTACAAAATACAGATACCTATACTCCAACATATTATTACACAGATTTCACACTAGCGACCAGCTATATTGCTCTGAAAATTTATTTTTGCATGCTTCCAATTAAAAATGCAGGACCGTTTCCTTACATTTATTGCCTGACCCCTCCCTACCCTTTTTTTCTCGTTGCAGGACACTACATTAATACCTGCAAAAAGAAAAAAAATGTACAAAGCCTTCCACATTGGGTAAATTCATATCATTTCTTTCTCTTCTTTAGCAAGTCAAACCACCTGCTTCTACAGCACTTCTGAACTCCATTCTGACTCTTGGCAAGAAATTCTTACAGGCCTGACATTGTGGCTACGGCTCTGTGATGATCCGCATTGAAAGGTGGGTGCTTTCTTCAATTATCCTTTCTTCAACGCAACACTTCCTTTTTACTATCTATCTAGGTCATCTCCTTCATTTTCATAACTATTTTTGGAAGGCACTGTGTACTGGGCATTGCCCATAAATGTCCACCCAGAAAGGTAGACAACAGCTTTGCTTCAAGGCAGATAATCTTTTCAATATTCCTGCAAGAGCTGGATTACCTGCATTTGGTAATTATGGAACATGCTTCAGCTACTCCAGCGACAACACGTGAACAATTACTTCTTACTGATAGTGAGGCTCAAAAACGACACTTCTGAAGCAACAATGCACTGCAGGCCCCTGGACACATGTCCTTCCCTAAGGAAAAAAACCTCAAAGTTCTTTCCCTCTTCCCTGCCTTGCTGGTACCAAGCACAGAAAACTGCACCTCAAGGAAGCTTGGAAGCCTGTACCCTCTGACATTTTGCACTTGGTTAGAGCTTTTTATTCCTACTTCCGCATACTTCTGAAAAGTACAGTTCCTCTTTTACAACATAGCCAATGTCCAAACTTACCTAGAAAGAGGCACTGGGATTTGTTTTCTGTAAATTCATTCAGGAAACTCCTTGTTCTTTCTCTCTCTCGTTCATGGCCATAGTTTCCCAAAGAATATTTAGCAGGGCCTTTTTGCTTTGATACCCTCTATTTCATTTCCATTTCATTCCCTAAATTCTTTACATCCTGAAACTTTTTCTAGTACGTGGAAGAGCACGATCATAAATGGACAACAGAAAAATTGTAGAACTTCCCTAGCTCAAGATGTTGTTTTTCACTCTTTATCTATTTGCTCTTCCCATCTCATAGCTGCTCTTTTCCATGCAGCTTTAAGGGCCTGCAATTCTCACTGCTGCAGAAGGACTTGTGAACTGCTACTTCCCTACCTTGCTCATCGGAGCACGGAATCCAGTCGGAAGGTGCCGGTCCGTCGGTGCGCAAACCTCCAGGTATGGCTAGAAAGAGCAGAAATAATTCATTAAATACTTTCCCTTGGAGAACAGTTCCCATGCTTTGCAAATCTGGGTTCATACATAGAAATATTGGCACATCAAGTCTGTATCAATTTCAATACAGAACAGCATCGCTTTAAACTCCTGAAAACTTCAGGGTTTGGTTGATGTTGCTACCACTTCCTACATTACAAATGTGGCTATGCTGATCTCAAAACTGGTACACATGTCTCCAAATATTTTATCTAATACTGGACGGTACATAAGGTGCTTAGCCTTATACCTGCACATGCTTATTACCTGTGTGTCAACTGCATACCACGTGCATAGCCTGCAGAAATACACTTCAGGATTAATTCTGATTCGTAAGGCTCCGTTACGTGAGCCTTACAGAACTGCACCTCATCCATTATCCATGTACAGAAATTTGGCTTTCAAATGGCCTAAGAGAAAAAAAAATAGTTTTGCTAACTCTTTCAATGCCATGTTAAAGGAATAACATATCTCGTGTTGCTGAGGAAACAATAACTGCAATAACCATCCTCCCCTGTTCCCTGTATGACACACTGAAAGATGGTTCAGAAGGTTTACTTCAACCACTGTAGGAAATGCCACACAGCTCACATGGTGGCCGATTCTCAGCCTCTGTTCCACTCACTGTACCGCTCGGCCAGATCAGAGAGAAGCAAGTAAAAAAAAAAAGTAAAAAAAGTTAAAAAAAATTATCCCAAAGAGAACATCTGCAGGTGCTGGTTGTATAATTGTTCCATCTGAACGTGTGAGCGGCCCAGGCCACGCTTCTGATAGAACTGTTTGGTGTGGATGAACTCATGTCACTGTGACCAAAACATATGAGCGATACTTTGCTTCCCTTTATGCAATTAACACCTCTCTGATCACCACAGTTCTGGTATTAGGTTAGCCTGAGATGCTGCAGTCTGACAGGGATCCTTCTCAAAACCTAGGAAGAAAACTTAGGTTTATATGTCAGCACCTTCACTGATGACTTCTTTACAATTCAGTGGCAAGACTATTCTTCATCTATTTTTCTTATTTGCCACGTAAGCCACACAAGATATTTATTCTTTGAAATAGGACTCTGACATCTCTTCCCTGAAAAGGTTTTCATCATTGCTCATAAGTGTGATCTCCCTCCCTCTTCCTGCTGATCGAACCTGCTTCAAACCACTGCCTCATTTCAACAGCTAGGAAATCCTTGCACACGCTGGGCACAACACACCCAGGAGTCCAAGGCCAGCCTCGGGCCTAGTTCCTAGCAGCTTCTGTCTGGCACAAATCCTGACATTTGCACAGCTTTACGATACAAAATCCCACATTTCCACATGGGAACCTGGCTAGGAACAGTGGCTCTTTTACACAGGAATGGCACATCAGCACTCTCGTGTAAGATAGCCAGTTTGGAGGAATCCAAGTGCACACAGAGCTCTGCTTCTTTACACCTTTCATCTCACAGGATTCCTGCAGCATGCACGCTTTTCAGCTACAATACCACATTTGGAACCTGGCTGCAAACGGTGCCTCTTTTACACACGTAACAAACTTTTCCACCCTTCTGATCTGCACACCGTGGCAAATGCCTCCTCACATCATAAAAACCATCTGACAACACTTCATAACGAGCCTCAAGATACACTATATAGCCTCTGTGTTACCTCACTCCACTCAGTCAGGTTTTCTGGGAAAAAAAAGGACTGTTTGAACCTTTTACAAACCTGCTGTGGGACTAACAACACCGAGCTATACTGATAGCAATCATAACAATCCCTTCTTTACATTTATTTCAATTATTCACTACCCACAACAACACCTGTAACTGCTGCTTCAGGACACCACATCTATAGAAATACTGCACCAATGATATTAAAGGAAGCGAGGACAATAACCACATCAAATCTCTTCTTCCCCCACAGAAATGACCGTGGCCACATCTCCTTCTCTCTACCTCGAGGACACGCTCTGGGGACTACCTGACAGCATAAGAGCTCTCAAGAATCTTCACCACTGTCAAGATAGGCACTTGACCCCAATGAATGCAGCATCTCCTGCAAGGACTGATGCTGCCACCACTGCAGCTTCTCTGCTTCCACACAGGGGGCCTGGCAGAGCACAGCCTCTGCACACTGCAGCTGGCCACAGCAGGGCAGGGTGGAGAGGGAGGCAGCAGCACTTTGGGGAGGCAGCAAAGAAAAGCCAGGAAGAACGACCTCTGAGCCGGGACGAGGCCAAGGCCCGTGGCCAGCCGCCACCATGTTGGCAATGACAGCAGCGGTGGAACTCCCCAGCAGCAGTGGGACTCCCCAGGTAACCGGTGGCAGCAGATGCACCCACGATAATCAAAGCGCTCCAGCTAACTGACCTGGTGCCGGGTCACCCACGACCGTACCTCCAAAATGACCCGCTGTCACCACACCCTGCTGTCTAACTGCCCCGGCACCAGATCACCCACGGCCATACCTCCAAACTGACCGACTGTCACCACACCCTGCTGTGTTTGCCAGCCTGGTGCTTTTTTCCTTATCTAGAATGTGAAATTTCCAGACAAGGAGGTTGCTTTTTCAAAATTCTACATGTCAGCAGATTCCAGTGCTTTTCCTCAACATGAAAATTATGGCTTTTGGATTTTCTTTATGCCCCTGACAATCTGCACACTTTTGGATTCTGGCTGCGTCGGTCTGTGCGCTCTATGAAAAACATTCTACTGTTTGGACCTTTCCAGAAACGGAAATCTTCCACTATTTATGAAGCGATACAACGAAACCTTTTCTCAAAACTGTTTTCTTATTCCCACCCCCTAAACTTTTATATACTTACACTCATCTATTTACATGATATATATTTGCACTTATTATAGACAAAATACTTACAAATCCATTGACACTTATGGAACCTCTCCTAAGACACGAGCCACATATTTACAATGTTCAACTTGTACATTTTGACAATTCCATATCTCATCAGACTTCTACACTCTAACCGTACACATCTACTCATATCAAACCTCTCTTTACATTAATATCTAATATCTGATTAGACTTTGTACAGAACAGCTAATAGATCTATTTATTCTTTTTTTACATTTTGTCCTATATATCATCCTGCCTTATAAGTTAAGCTCTTTCATTGGTTCATTTATATACGCAACACTTGTGTTTGCACTTTAAAATCTTCTATCTGCTTTGGCCTTGCACGGACGAGCTTATGCAGGACACACATTACTCTTGCTCTCTCTGCCTCATCTGCATGCTGCCCCAAGGAAGATTTTACAATAGCATTTTCCTTTCCTTACCTACACTTTAGCTCCATTTCATACCCTCCGTTATTCAAATCCTAATACTTTTCTTACTGCCTACAAGATCGCTGTCATAAAGTGTCCTAGGTTGCAATATTGATGTAGTTAAGTATTCTATTACCACCAGCTGTGGGCCATTAGCTGCTATCACCCACTCCGGATGACAGGCAATGGGCCATCCGTTAGCTATCATCACTTGCTAATGACCCACCCCGCATGACAGGCAATGGGCCATCAGGGACCCACCGTGTGACTCATGGACTTATCCCATTGTGAGATGCAATGGGCCATCCGTTAGCTATTATCACTTGCTAATGACCCACCCGCATGACAGGCAATGGGCCATCAGGGACCCACCGTGTGACTCATGGACTTATCCCATTGTGAGATGCTCTGCCGAGGAGGGAGGAGCCAGGTGTTCCCACCTGGATATAACCTGGCCCTGGAACTGCCTGAGCTAGCCCGGTCTACTGGGTTCCCAGAGGACCAGAGCTACCACTGGATCTTCAGCTGGAGACTAGACCTTCACAGGATCACCGCTTCAACTGGACTACTTCAGTTGGACTGCTACTACCACCCTAACAGGGTGTTAGGTTGTATCTGACTTTGTCAGTGCTTTTCCTTGTATTATTTCACTTATTTTTAATTTCAATCTTGACTTGTGATCTCCCACTGGTTTGTTTTCAAACCAATACATAAAGGAACAACAGAAAAATGGCAACACCTCCCTAGCTCAACATTTCTTTTTCCTCTTTTCCTAATTGCTCTTCCCATTTCACATGTTGCCTTTTTAATGCATGTTT
>NW_028147286.1:68813-103301 GCF_008360975.1 Lichenostomus cassidix | reverse complement strand
TATATCACTGCGCATGCTCGAGTGATGCCGGCGCCATTTTGGTAGTCAGTGCACTGCGCATGCTCGAGTGATGCCGGCGCCATTTTGGTAGTCCAGTGCACTGCGCATGCTCGAGCGATGCCGCCGCCATTTTGGTAGTCCAGTGCACTGCGCATGCTCGAGCGATGCCGACGCCATTTTGGTAGTCCAGTGCACTGCGCATGCTCGAGTGATGCCGCCGCCATTTTGGTAGTCCAGTGCACTGCGCATGCTCGAGTGATGCCGCCGCCATTTTGGTAGTCCAGTGCACTGCGCATGCTCGAGTGATGCCGCCGCCATTTTGGTAGTCCAATGCACTGCGCATGCTCGAGCGATGCCGGCGCCATTTTGGTAGTGCAGTGCACCGCGCATGCTCGAGCGATGCCGACGCCATTTTGGTAGTCCAGTGCACCGCGCACGTGCGAAACGGGCGCCGCCATAATAATGGACGCGCCCGCTCCTTTACGGCCGCCGCCATCTTTTGTACGGAAAAAATCAGGACCTCTCGCTCTAGGTGACCACTTTAGGCGCCCGATGGAAATGAAAAAAATGGATTTTACGGTTTTGAGGCATTTCCGCATTTGCAAAGCAGGGTCCCGGGAATCGGAATCGCTCCGTTCCACGGTAGTAAACGTGTACACTGAGGTAGGACTGGTGAAGCGTTAGTTCCTTATCTCGGTCACGACGTGACAGAATCCGGCCAGAAGCCGGCAGCGTGGAGCCGTAGAAAGCGGCAGGCGCGGGTAGAAGTAAAAAGTTGAGGTAGTACTCGCCATTAGAGAACATTTTTCAGGTTTTTAAAATGTGTCGGAATAGATATAAAAATGGTCCCATCAAGCCCGTATCCATTCGAATCGGACGCGACTTTAAAGCGTTAAAAAGTTCGGGGGACGGGACGACACGCCGGGCTCCGCCGACGGGAAAACATTTTTCGGAAATTTTCGATCAAACGCCGGACGCTAAACGCGAGAGCCTTAGCGAAGGGCACGTCCCGAAAGGCGCGGGTACAGAAACGGGGCTTTCAAAGGGCCTATAGAAAAAGAAAGGAGCTTTAGAGACGGTTTAAAGGGCATCTTAAGGGAAGCACACGCGTCATCGGGCCGAGGGAAGGATAAGAAGCACGGGGATTGGCGGGAAGGGACGGTAGTCCCAGAGCGGCATGGAAAGGCATAATTGTAATTCCCAGGCGTTAATAAGAATTGAAAGCGGAAGGGAAGCGGGGCCGAGGAAGACGCGGAGAGGCGGGCTCGGGGCCGAGGTAACGTTCAGGAACGTAGATCGGCTAAGGCGCCCGGCGAGGCGCCTCGTGATAAGAAAGGAGAGCGTCACATTTAATTTTTTTTTTCCCGTAAGGCCAATGTAAAGAGTTTGAAGGTAAACGGCGAGGCGTAGGACAGGCGCAGCGGAAATCCTCCGAGAAGCCCGCAAGGTATTCGCTTTCAGCATTTGTTAGCGGTGCAATTTGCTAATTTGCTAATTGGAAAGGAGAGCATTTTTGATGGTAGGGATGCAAGGTACGTGAGCGAGGTATGAGGTTTGAGAGGTACTAGAAAGCGTTGACAAAATTTCAGTGTGGAAGCGTGAGGAGACGGTTGTACTTGTATACATCCATCTATATATACAGGCATATATATAGATTTCTATACACACACGTATATATACACAGACACATATACAAACACACATGTATATATATATACATGTATATATACACACACGTATATATACACACATGTATATATACACACATGTGTATATATATAGACATATATGTATGTATACACACATGTATATATACACACATACATATATATACACGCATGTATATATACACACATGTGTATATATACACACATATGTATGTATACACACATATGTATATATACACATATGTATATATACACACATACATATACATACACACGTATATATACACACATGTGTATATATACATACATATGTATATATACACAAATGTATATATACACACATGTATATATGCACACACACATATGTATGTATGCACATATATATACACACATGTATACATACACAAACATATATATACACACACATGTATATATATACACATATATATATACAGACGTATGTATATATACACATCTGTATGTATACACACACATGTATATATACACACATATATATACACTACATATATATACTGACATATATATACACACACTCATATATATACACACATGTATATATACACACATATATACAGACACATATATACACACCCCTATATATATACACACATGTATATATACCTACATATGTATATATACACACATATATACACACACGTATATACACGCATATGTATACATACCCACACATGTATATATACACACACATGTATATATACCCACATATGTATATATACACACACATGTATACATACCCACACATGTATATATACCCACACATGTATACATACCCACACATGTATATATACACACATATGTATACATACCCACACATGTATATATACACACACATGTATATATACACAGATATGTATATATACACACACATGTATATATACACACACATGTATATATACACAGATATGTATACATACCCACACATGTATATATACATACACATGTATATATACACAGATATGTATACATACCCACACATGTATATATACACACACATGTATACATACCCACCCATGTATATATACACACACATGTATATATACACAGATATGTATATATACCCACACATGTATATATACACACACATGTATACATACCCACACATGTATATATACACAAACATGTATATATACACAGATATGTATACATACCCACACATGTATATATACACACACATGTATACATACCCACACCTGTATATATACACACACATGTATATATACCCACACATGTATATATACACAGATATGTATACATACCCACACATGTATATATACCCACACATGTATATATACATACATATGTATATATACCCACACATGTATATATACACATATGTATATATACCCACACATGTATGTATACACACACATGTATATATACACACATATGTATATTGACACACATGTATGGACAGAAACATACATATACACACACACATATATATACAGACATATATACACATATGTATAGATACACACATACGTATAGATACACACATATATACATATACACACACATATATATACACACATATGTATATATACACACACATATATATTCACACATATGTATATATACACACATATATACACACATATGTATATATTTACACACATGTATATACACACATATATATAGACACTTATGTATATATACACACATATGTGTGTATGCACACACATATATATGAACACATGTGTGTACACACATATGTATATATACACACACATATATATACACACCGTATATGTACACACACATATATATACACACCATATATGTACACACACATATATATACACACCATATATACACACACACACACACACATATATACACACATATGTATATATATACACATATATATTCACACAGACATATATATACACATATATTTACACATCTTATATATATACACACACACGCATATATACACACAGACATGTATTTACACACATATGTATATATATGCACATGTATATACACACACATATATACACACACATATATATGCACACATTTGTATATGTACACATATATGTATGTATACACATAGATATATATACACAGATATGTATATACACCTATGTATATATACACAGACATATATATAGCCACACACATGTATATACACACACACATATATATACACACACAGATATATACACATGTATATACACATATATATCTACACAGATATATATATAGATATATATACATACCACATATGTATATACACACATATGTATATAGACTCAAATATGTATACATATACATATATATACACACACATGTATATACACACCATATATATATATACTCACAGACATATATATACACACGCATATATATATGCACAGAGACATATATATACACACATATGTATATTTACACACATATGTAGAATACACAGAGATATCTATACACACATATGTATATATACAGACACATATATATACACACATATGTGTATATACACACATATGTATATATACACACATATGTATATATATATATATAGAAATAGACACACATCTGTATACACCCTATATATATACACTCACACATATATACACAGAGACACATATATATTTACACACATATGTATATCTATACACATATGTATATATACACACATATGTATATATACACACACATATATACACACAGACATATATATACAGGCATATATATACACACACATGTATATATACATAGATATGCATATATAGACACACATATACATAGACGCACACATGTATATATATATATACACATATGTATATATATACATATGTATATACACACATATGTTTATATACACACACGTATGTATACACACATGAATATATACAGAGACATCTATATACACACACATCTATATATACACACATTTATATATATACACATATGTATATACACCCATATGTATATATACACACATATATATACACACACACATATATATACACACATATGTACATATATATACATATATATACACACATATCTATATACACAGCATACATATATACTCACACACATATATATGCACACACACATATATATATACACAGACATATATATATACACACATATGCATATATAAACACATATGTATCAATATACAGAGATATCTATACACACATATCTATATATACAAACACATATATATACACACATATGTATATGTACACACATATGTATATATATCTACATAGAAATGCACAGACACCTGTATACATACTATATGTATACACATACACACATATATACAGATACCCATATATATACACACATATGTATGTATACATACAGATGTATATTTACACACATATATATACTCACACATATATACAGACATAATATATACACACAGAGATATGTAGATATGTACTCATATGTATATACACACATATGTTTATATACACACATGTATATATAGAGACATGTATATATACACACACGTGTATATACACACATGTATATATACATAAACGTATATGTGCACACACATCTATATACACACACATGTATGTTTACACACATATATATACACAGACCCATATATATACAGACATATAGATATATACATACACACATGTATATATGTACTCATATGTGTACACACAAATATGTATATACGCACACATATGTATGTATACATACAGATGTATATTTTCACACATATATATACACATACACATATATACAGACATATATATATAGACACACACACATATGTGTATATGTACTCATATGTATATACTCACATATCTTTATATATACACATGTATATATACAGACATGTATATATACACACACGTATATATACAGACATGCATGTATAGACACATGTATATATATACACATGTATATATACAGACATGTATATATACACACACATCTATATAGACACACATATATATACACACATGTATATACACACCCATGTATATATACACACACGTGTATATACACATACATATGTATATATACACACACATGTATAGACACACACATACATATACACACACACATATATATACAGACATATATTTACATATGTATAGATACATACATATGTATAGATACACACATATATACATATACACACACATATATACAGACATATGTATATATACGCACACATATATATACAGACATATGTATATATACGCACACATATATATACAGACATATGTATATATACGCACACATATATATACACATATGTATATATACACACACATGTATAGACACACACATATATATACACACACAGAAATATATACAGACATATAGACACATATGTATAGATACACACATATGTATAGATACACACATATATACATATACACACACATATATATACACATATATATATAGACATATGTATATAGACAGACACATATATATACAGACATATGTATATAGATACACACATATGTATATATACACACATATGTATATATACACACATATGTATATATACATATATACATCCATACATATACACACACAGAGATATATATACACACACAGATATAGATACACACACACAGATATACACAAATATATATACAGACATATGTATATATACACATATATACATATACACACATACATATACACACACACATATATACACACGTGTATATACACACATATATATACACCCCCATATGTATATAAACAGACACATATATATAGACCCATATACATACCTACATATGTATACACACACATAGGTATATATACACACATGCATATATACCCATATATATACACCCCCATATGTATATAAACACACAAATATATATAGACATATATACATACCTACATATGTATATACACTCATATGTATATATGCACATATATGTATATATACACACATGCATATATACACATATATATACACCCCCATATGTATATAAACACACACATATATATAGACATATATACATACCTACTTATGTATATACAGACATATGTATATATAGACTCATATGTATATACACACGTATATATATATACACACATATATATATAAAGAGATATTTTTATACACTCATGTATTTATACATATATATGCATATGTACACACATATAGATACAGACACACATATATCTACACAGACACATATATTTATAAACACATATGTATATATATACACATATAGATATATACACAGACTCACTTGTATATACATGCACACATATATATGCACACCATGTATATATACACACACTCAGATATGTATACACATACATGTATATACACAGACATATGTATATATACAGACACGTATATATACACAGATCCACATATATATGCCTTTACATATATGTATACACAGACACACCTGTATATATACACACACATATATACAGACACATATATATACACAGATATATATACACAGATATATATACACACACATATATATACACACACATATATATATACACACACATATATATACACACACATATATATACACACACATATATATACACACACATATATATACACACACATATATATACACACACATATATATACACAGACAGATACATATATACTCACAGATATAGAAGCACACACTTATATACACATGTATATAAACACACATATGTATTTACACACAGACATATGTATATACACACAGATATGTATATACACCCCCATACGTATATACACACACACATATATACCCTGAGTTGTATATATACACACCATATATATACACACACACATATATACGCATACATATGTATATACATACCATATATATGTACACACACAGACATCTGTATACATGGACACACATATATGTACACACACACATACATATGCACACATATGTATATACTTACCATAAATATGTGCACACACACACACATATATATACATGCACACACATATATATACACACACGCATACATATGCACACATATGTATATACTTACCATAAATATGTGCACACACACACACATATATATACATGCACACACATATATATACACACACGCATATATATACATACACACATGTATGTATACACACACATATGTATATATACACACATGTATATATACACATACACACACATACATATACACAGACATGTATGTATACACACACATATGTATATATACACACATGTATATATATACACCCGCACATATATATACAGACAGATGTATGTATACACAGACACATATGTATATATATACACACACATATATATACACACTCTCATATGTAAACACACATATGTATCTATACACACATATGTATGTATACACACACACATATATATATAGATGTGTATACAGACATATGTATATATACACACATGTATATATACACAGACACACATATATATCCACACACATATATGTATACACACACATGTGTATATACACTCACACATATATATACACACAGACATATATAAATAGGCAGGCATATATATACACACACACACAGACATATATATATACATAGACATGTATATACACACCATATATATGTATACACACACACACATATATATAAACGCACACACATATATACACACATATGTATGTATAGATATACATATGTATATATACACACATGTATATATATACACAGACATATATATATACACAGCCATATATGCACACACATATGTATGTATACACACACATATGTATATATACACACATGTATATATATATACCCACACATATATATAAACAGACATATGTATGTATACATACATATGTATGTATACTCACATACATGTATAAATATACCATATGTATATACAGACATATGTATATATACACACATGTATATATACACACATAGATATATAAATTTACCATATGTATATACAGACATATGTATATATACACACACGTTTATATACAGAGACACACATCTATATCCACATGTATATATGTATAGACACACATGTATATACACACAGACACATATATATACACACACATATATATATACACACTTATGTATATACACACCAGATATATGTATACACACACACACATATATATACACGCACACACAGATATATACATACATACATATATATACACACATATGAATGTATACACACAAATATGTATATATACACACATGTATATATATACACATACCCATATATGTACACAGATATGCATACATACGGACATATGTATGTATACACACAAATATATATATTCACCATATGTATATACACACATATGTATATCTACACAGACGTATATATACAGAGACACGCATATGTATCCACACACATATATGTATATACACACATGTATCTATACACTCACACATATATACACACACACATACATATATATACACACACATATATATATATATACACACACACAGGGATATATACACACATATATATATACACACATATATACACATATATATACACAGACATATATATACACATATACACATATACATATACACACATATATATTCCAATATGAATATACATGCACATACATATACACACACATATTTATACACATCATATATATATACACACACAGACATATATATGCAGAGATACATATATATACACACCTATGTATATATATACATATAGAGATACAGACTCATATTTATACACACCATATATATATAGACATGCACACATATATGCACTCACAGATATATATACACACATATGTATATATACACATAGAGATACACACACATATTTATACACACCATATATATATACACATACACATATATATGCACACACACATAAATATACACACGTATGTATATATATACACATACAGATACACACAAATAGTTATACGCACTATATATATACACACACATATATATATACACATGTATGTATATATATATACACATACAGATACACACAAATAGTTATATGCACTATATATATACACACACATATATATATACACACATATGCATATACATACACATATAGATACATGCACTCACATATATATATACACACACATATATATACAGACATATATATATGCACACCATATATGTACACACACACAGATATATATACACGCACATATATATAGACACATATATATATATACACATATATACACACGGACATATATATTTAGACACACAGATATATACACAGATATGTATATATACAGACATATGTATATATACACACACTTATATATATACAGACACGTATGTATATGCACACACATATATGTATACACACAGAAATGTATATTTACACACACACACATATATGTGCATACATATATATGTGTACACTCACATATGTATATATACAGAGAAACATATATACATACTCTCATATATATACATACACATAGATATATATACACATACAGACATATATATCCACACACATATATATATACACACATATATATATACACCCACATATACATCCATATATATATCCACACACATATGTATATACACACACATATGTATATATATGGCCATATGTCTGTATACACACACATATATATATACACCATATGTATATACACACAGATGTATATATACACACATGTATATATACTCACACAGACACATATATACACACATATGTATATACACACCATATATATGTACACACACACACATATATATAGACGCTTATACATATATTTACACACACACATATATATACACACATATGTATGGATAGACACACATCTGTATATATACACATACGTATATATACCCACACATATATATAGACACACCCATATATATACACAGATATGTATATATACGCCCATATGTATGTATACCCACAAACATATATATGCACCATATGTATATATACACATATGCATATATATAGATATGTATATATACACAGTCAGACATATATAGTCACACACATATATGTATACACACACGTATATGTACAGTCACATATATATGTACATACACACACATATATATACATATTTTTGTATGGATACAGAGACATATATATATACTCTATATGTATATACACACATATGTATTCATACCCATATGTATATATACATAGACACACATGTATAACCACACTCATTTATGTATACACACACTTATGTATATATACCCTTACACATATATAGACACAAGTACATATATATACACACACGTATATATATACACACATACCCATATATATACACACACACAGATATATACACACATATGTATATATGCACCATATATATGTACACACACACACATATATATACCTGGTCACACATACATCTACAGACAGCCATATATATACACATATATGTATATGTACGCCCATATGTATGTATACAGAGAAATATATATATACACCATATGTATATATATACATATGTATATATACACATATGTATGTATACAGTCACACATATATAGCCAGACACATATATGTATACACATATGTGCATATATACAGTCACATATATATATACAGACCCATACATATGTATGTATATAGAGACACATATATATATACACCATATGTATATACACACTTATGTATATAGACACACATGTATATATACGGAGACACACATATATATCCACACACAGAGATGTATTGACACACATATGTATATGTACACTCACACATATATAGCCACACACATATAGAAATACATACACATATATATACATACACACATATATATACACACATGTATATGCACACCATATATATGTACACACATATACATATAGACACCCAGAGATATATACTCACATTTGTATATAGACACCATATATATGTACACACACAGACATATATATCCATGCTCACACATATATATATGCACACATATATATATACACACATATGTATATACACACCATATATATGTACACAGGGACACATATATATACATGCTCACACATGTATATACATAGAAACATATATATACACACATATGTATGGATACACACACATATGTATATATATACACAGAGGTACATATACATGCATACATATATATACACACACCCATATATATACACACATATGTATATATACGCCCACATGTATGTATACCCACAAATATATACATACACCATATGTATATATACATACATGTATATATACACATTCGTATATATATACAGTCACACATATATAGCTACACACATATATGTATACACACATGTGTATATATAGAATGACATATATATATATACACACAGAGATATATATACACACATATGTATGTATACACACAGATATATATACACCATATGTATATATACACATATGTATATATATATACACATATGTATATACATAGAGATACACCTATACATCCACACACATATATGTATACACACATATATGTATATATACACTCACATATATATAGACACACACAGATATATATACACACACATATATATACACACACACATATATACACACAGATATATATATGCGCAGACATATATATACACATCTGTATATACTCACCATATATATGTACACACACAGACACATATATACATGCTCACACATATATATATCCACAGATATATATATGCCGAGAAACAGAGGCTTGAGAAACCAATATGAATTTACCACAAGCTTCAGTTTATTCATTTACAGCATATAATTTCTATCGTAGTTAACTAACTCATGCCTATTCTGTAATCATACAATAGTATTGGTTCTATACTTCCACGGCCTAAGTTTGGCTACTTGCCTTAACATGTATCTATCTTTCCCTATAATGGCCGATTTCTGCATATTTGTCGCCATTGAACGCATTCTGGACGGCTCCTACGGTCTCCATGTTGAAGGAAAGTCACGGTGACCTTAGATCGCCGATCGGACGAAGGTATGTAATTAATAGTTGGCTAAATATGGCTATTTTTAAGAAGCGGCTCGTTAATAAGCAATCTATGTCCATCTGCGTGTCCCTTCTCTAGAAGCCAGCTTTTGACATATATATACACAGACACACCTATATACACACATATGTATATATACACCGTATATATGTACACTCACACATATATATATACACGCTTACAGATATATATACACACAGACATATATATACATAGATATGTAGGGATACACACAGATATGTATATATACACACAGGTACATATACACACCGACATATATGTACACATACCCATATATATACAGACATTTGTTTATATACGCCCATATGTATGTATATTCACAAATATATATATACAGCATATGTATACACACAGATATGTATATATACATATAGGTATATATACACAGTCAGACATATATAGCCATACACCTATATGTATAGACATACATATATATATATAGTCACATATATATATATACACACAGATACATATATATACACACATATGTATGGATACACACATATATGTATATATACATACATGTATATATACACTCACATATATATACACACACCCATATATATAGAGACATATGTATATATACGCCTATATGTATGTCTACACAGAAGTATATATATACACCATATGTATATACACACATTTGTATATATACACACACGTGTATATACACAGACACACATATATAGCCACACACATATATGTATACACACACATGTATATATACACTGACACATATCTATACAGAGACACATATATATACACACACATGTATATATACACCCACAGATATATATACGCAGACACAAATATATACGCACACATATATACAGAGATATATACACACACATATATGTGTATAGAAACAGATATGTATATATACACACACACAGATATACAGCCATATACACAGATATATATATATATACACACCTCTGCATATACAGACATATATATACAGACATTTATTTATACACATATATGTATATATACACACATATAGATACACACAGATATATATACACACAGATATATATATACAGACATATAAATGCACACATGTAATTATACCCATATATGTATATATACATATATAGATAGACACACATGTATATACACACACACATATATATATACACATTCACATATATATACACACATTTTTATATATATACACATATAGATATTGATACATAATTATACACACCATATATATATAGACACAGACATATATATGCATACCCACATATATACTCACACATATGTATATATATACACCTATAGATACAGACACATATTTATACACAGCATATATATACAGACACAGACATATAGATGCATACACACATATATATTCACATATCTGTGTATAGATATACATATAGATACAGACACATATTTATACACAGCATATATATATACACACCCACTCATATATATGCACAGACATATATATACACACATATATATATATATACACATATAGATACAGACACCTAAATATACACACCATATATATATATGCACAGACACACCCAGACATATATATGCACAGACACATATATATACACATATATGTATATATATATATACAGATACACACATATATTTATACACACCATATATATATACACAGCTACTCATATATATGCATACACAGAGATATATACACAGAAATGTATATATATAGACATACACATACACACACATATTTATATACACCATATGTATATACACACACACACACACATATGCCGACACACATATATATACAGACATATGTATATATATACTCATACAGATACACAGAAATATTTATACACACCATATATATATACACACACGTATATATATCCACTCACAGATATATATACAGACATATGTATATATATACACACATACAGATACACACACATATTTATATACACCATATATATATACACACACATATATATACAGACATGTATATATATACACATACAGACACACTTATTTATATGCAGCATATATATACACACAGCTACACATATTTATGCACATACATATATATATACACACACATATGTATATATATACAGATAGAGATACACAGACATATTTATACACAGCATATATATACACATCCACACATATATACACACACACTCAGACACATATATACACACATATATATATACACATACAGATACACAGACATATTTATACACACCATATGTATATATACACAGACGTATATATATACAGACATATATATGCAGTCCTATGTATATAAACACTCCTATGTATATATGCACACACGTATATATACACAGACATAAAGAATATGCACACACATATATGTATAGACATAGATGTATATACACAGAGACACATATATATACACACACATACACACATATATATCCACACACATATGTATATACATGCACCTATGTATATATACACACACATATGTATATATACACACATGTGTATATATACCCACACATACATATACAGACATATATATATACACACACATATATATACAGATGTATATACACACACATATATATACAGATGTATATAGACAGATATATATACAGATGTATATAGACAGATATATATACACCCCCATATGTATATAAATAGAAACATATTTATAGAAAGACATATATATAGACATATATACATTCCCTCATATGCATATAGAGACATATGTATATATACACACATATGTATATATACAGACACACATATATATACACACACATATATATACACAGATGTATTTATATACACATATATATATATACACACAGTCACATATATATACCCACACTCCTATATATACACACACATATATGTACGCACACACATATACACACCATATATATACACACACTCATATATATAGTCACACAGAGATATGTACACATGTATGTATATATACACACATATGTGTGTATATACACATATGTATATATACAGACATATTGTGTATACACACATATATATACACACATGTATGTATACACATATGTAAATATACCCACACGTATCTATACATCGACATATATATATACCCACACACATATATATACACACAGACATGTATATATACACACACATGTGTATATATTCAGACACACATATATATACAGACATAGAAATATATATACACATATATGTATATATACACAGATATGTATGTATAGACACAGAAATATATACACACACATGTATATACACACATATGTATATATACAGTTATGTATACATAAACAGACAGATATATACCCACACACATATATATATACACACAGACATGTATATATACACACAGACATATATACACACACAGACATACATATAGAGACACCTACATATATATACACATACACCTATATACACACACATATATGTACACATATATATATACTCACACATATGTATATACATACAGACATGTATATATACACACATATGTATATATATAGAGACACAGATATACACAGATATACATATACACACACTCACACACACACATACATATATCCCGCGTTTGATTTGCGGGGCACTTTCTGCATTGAGGCGCCGAATGGGTAGCCGAGGGAGGAGATGAGCATGGAGGACCCAGTGGCAAGGTGTTCAGAGAGCATATGCAAAGGGGAGGCCCAAGTCACGCCATTTGGAGAAGGTGAGCCAGGTAGGCAGCAGGCTTGAGGGAGTGGTGTGTAGCAAGTGGCAAGGAGGGAGAGGCTGGAAGGTGGTGGCTGAGCAGCAGGAGCGGCTGTTTGTTGCGTTTGATCCGCTTTTCTAAAATGAGTCCCGTGCCCTAATAGGCAATGCGTGAGAAGAAAGCGCACGGAGTCAGACATGAGAGGCATCTGGGCCCGACCACGGCACCGGTAGGGAGAGGACCAGACGGGCAAAGCGGTGGGAGATTGATTTTCCATGGGAGAGAGGTGGCCAGGTGTCAGTTAGCCATGGTGTTGGAAGAGGTTTGTGGCTTGCTGGAGGCCAGATGCAGGTGTTTGAGATGCTTGTTAAATTTCGTTTGTCTTTCAGAGTGGTACCGTGAAGCGATTGGTTGCAGGGAAGTCATGATGGCAGGAAGTGGCACGTGGAAGAAATGTTGAGGGAGTAAAGGTGCGACTGGAAAGGTGAAGGATGTGAGAGGTGAGGTTTTGTTGTTGTGAGCGTGAGGGGTGAAAGGTCAAAGTGGCTTAGGAAGGGATCGGTGTGGTAAATGATGAAGCGTCAGCGTGGCTTGAACGGCGTAAGCAAGGAGCCGCGACGGTGGCGTAAGCAAGGCGGCAAGGGTTTCGAGAGAGGATGTGAGTTTTGGAGAAGGCAAGAGGTGGATAAATGGAGTGTTTTGCAAAGTTTGGGAAGAGGGTTTTTTTGTTGTTAATCAGAGTGTGTTATAGTTGGTGAATGTATATGCAGTGTGTTTGGGTGTGTGTGTGTGTGTGTGTGAGTGAGATGTGTTAAGGCATGAAAGAAGGCGGAGTTTGCGAAGAGAAGGAAATGTGAGTAAAGAAGTATTTATTTTTTGGGATGGAGAGAGTTTGAAGGTGAAGTGTTTGTTTGTGCGTTGTAGGTGGAAAAAGTGATTTTTGGCACCCTGGTGCCCTCAACCACCCCCTCCTGGCACCACGTGCCGCCCCCGATTTTCGGCGCGCGCCGCGCGCTGCCGCGCGCGGCGCGGTGGATGCCGGGGGGCACACCGGGACGGCCCGTCCGGGCGGCGCCATCCCCCCCCCCTGCGGGGAGCTGCAGCGGCAGCCCCCCCCTGCGGCGGGCCCACCTGGGCTGCCCCCCCTCGCGGGGGGGCCCGCCTGTGTCGCCCCACCTTCTGGCACACGTGCCTCACTTACGTTCCAGTGGGGGTAGGCGGGCCCGGCGGGCTCCCGGACTACGGGGCCGTGACGCGCCTAGCGCACGCACGGGGTAGCCCGCGGTGGGATTCGAACCCCTGACGTGCAGAGATCCGGCTTAAGGCCATACCCACCGAGCCAGAGTGGCTCCTTAATTTTAAATCCTTTTTTTGGGGGCATATCCTTTTCGCCGCACAATGACGTCAACAAAGCCCTGCCCACTACCCCGCCCCCGATTCTGCGTCCGTCACGGTACTCCACCCACTGCTCCGCCTGTCGTCCCTCCCTTGGCCCCGCCCCTGTCGGCGCCCTGCCCGGGACAAAGCCACGCCTCCGGTGGTCTCCACACCCCGCCCCTCGACGTCACGGGGCTCGGAACACAGCCACGGCCCTGCCGCTCCCCCTACCCCGCCCAAGAGCCCGCCCCTCGGTGCCCCCTCAGTCCGCCCTAAGCTACGCCTGCCTCCGCCCGCCCGTCGCTATGGCAACAGGGGAGCCGTTGCTTCTTTAGCGTTTTACTTTTTTCCCCATTTTTGGAGCTCCTTTGCTAGAGAATTTTCCTAAGGTTCAGTGCATGGTTTTTACACGCTTTCCCTCAACTGTATTAGCACAAATTACCATTCTCTCAAATCTTACTGGGTCTTTTCATCACTTTTTGAAAACACCATTTATGATTCTTGAAAACCAAAACATATTTTGGGGGATACTGCAGCACTAGCATATATACAGTTGTTTCTCTCAACTACGTCCATTTTGCTTATCTCATTGTACAGTATTTCCTAGGGGCTTCTACTGTGTATCGCTGGGGTTTTTTCACTTGTTTCGTGCCTGCATTCACTTCTGTGTGCATGTCTTACCCCCTGCTGTGCTTTTGCAGGGATCACTTCTGCAGTCTTGGGGGTTTTTTTTCCACCTCTACACTACTGCCACGTGTTTACTAGTGTCACCCAATCTGCAGAAAAAAATGGAAAAACTCTCCAACAACATTTTCATGTTACACACTCAAGGCATGACTTTATTTTGTGCCCAGCATGTACCACAGCAATCATCTCATCCCCCCAAAGCCCGGGTGTGCAGAGACCATCATTCCAGAATACAGAGCTCTTACTCCATTTCTCAGACAGTGCATACAGTAAAAGCCAATAGGAAAGCATCGGCTCAGTGTTCATTAGTCCAAAGTGGAGCAAAGTCCCCATATTTGATCTCTCGTTGGACTCCAATGTCCTTGTCTGCCATGCTAATGACATTTTTCACTTGTTTTTAGCAGTCATTTTTCTGGGCCTGGATGTCTTCAGCCCTGCTGCAGGTGCTCTGGCCTAGCTGCTTGTCATATCCATCCTGTCTTCTGGAGAACCACATGTTCCTGCTGGATGTTCTGTTCACCGTGCTTATCTTTGTGCTTATCTTTGGGGGTCAGTCCCAAGCTCTTGCTATGCTGAATTCACCAGACCTCATGTGGCACAACATTGCCCTGGAAGAAATCAAAAATTCCTTTTCCCAGGGGAAACCCAAATCAAACCTTTGACTAGTGACACAATATTTTTAAGCTGATACATTTTGCAACAGTAGCAGTCAGTCACAACAATTTTCCTTCAGTAGCCTTTCATGTCATTTTGTTTTCTATACCTTTTGGAACAGAACAGACGCATCTCTCTCTTCTCTTCACCACAATATCCTTGCTGGGATAGGCAACTCCAGCAGCAGCGAAACCCCAGCATCTGGAAGAGAACACGACACACGTGTCAGTCATTTCCGCACGGCTCTGCACACGTGCTAGTCCGAGCGCCCGATGCCACGTCCTCCTGGGCCTCCTACCCACCAGCCGCCTGTTGAAGTCGTGACACAGCGGAGGGTTTCAGGCCTGCTCAGCCACAGCAACACATCAAAGTTTCACAGTATTCTACAAATTCTCAATCAGGTGCACTATCTCTTACCCACCCATGTCATCCCACCGCAACCACCCACTCTAATACCTTCTAATCCATCTCCACGGCTTCTTCACACTTGCCTGCAGCAAAGGCTGTCCAACAGTGCATGCACTCCATACTCTGCAGAGTTCCAATTCCCCTCCAGGGATGGTCATCACACACTCGGCATTCTTCTTCACCCAAACATTCCTATGTCACTCCATCCACAAGTTTCCCTGAAGACACATACTTTGTATTGACATTCAGCCAGCTGCTGATTACGTCCAGGCAAAGTTCTTATGAAGTCATCTCAGCTTCTGCGAGAGGTGTGTACGCACAGAGGCCAAAGCCCGTGGCTGCACTCCAAGTCGTCCGAGCCTCAGCATGCAGCAGGCTGAGAGGATACGCTTGCAGGAAGCAGGTTTGTACCCACCGTCCCCCCGCTCAGGGGGGAACGGGAGGCCTTTGCCTACATGCGGTCACCTCTGCTCGCAGGCCATAAACATCTACCCTCCGTGGCCCACGTGTGCAAACCTGAACCCACTGTCACATGCTATAACCGTGCCATTTTCATGTCACACTTACCTTACAGGGTCTTTCAATGCCTTTGACATGCTGTGCAGTGCTAGGCCTTTCACTGCAGCACGGCATATATATCCATACAGCTGCAGTGTGCTGCAAGATGCTGATGCTGCTTTGCCAGGGGGACAGGCCTGGCCATGGGCCCATGACTTCAGCCTATGTTAACCCACCTCAGGATGCCCCCGGGACGCATGGACCGCTGCTATCGCTTTGTCCCTGTTTGTTCCTGTGGCCCTACGTGTCCTTCCACTCCTCTTTTTCTCTCTGTCTCTCCTTGTGTCTGTCATAGCTATGAACAGATGCCACTCACAGCACACACCGTGTGAGGGTCTCCTTTGCACATCCATTCCTTCCCAGGTATTTATAGAGAACGTCACAAGTTCCACCGGAAACAGTACCTTGACACAAGAGGGTGCTGTAGGAGTGGACTCCTGTCACTTCCAGTCTGCCGTCTTGCATTTCAAAGCCATTGCCTTTGTAGCACCCTTTGTGCTCAGAATTGCACTTCTTTCCAACACCCATGTCCCATGTCTTACACGTGGCACTGACAACTCACAGGTCTCACAATTATCGCACCGAGCCTGTAAACACGACCTGCACAACTCTCCCTATGTGCACCCACTATCACTTTGTAGTTTTCCCTCTCTCTATCAAAACTATGCCTGAACAGGTGCCCAGATTCCAACTGCTCCGTGCTGGCTTCTCAGTAATACATGCCTCCTGCTATGGCAACTGCAACACTTTTGAAACATGACACATACCTTCTCATACCAGCATACTTAGCACAGCCAGAGTTGCATGCTCCCTGAGGACAGATTCTTCTCCATTTCTGCCTTGACCCTCACACCAGTGCCAGCCCATGGGGCTCCACATGGATGCAGTGTCCTTGCAATACAGGCAACCCTGAGAAACACACAAAGACTGTTGCTGCAGCCTGTACATCCCTGCACGTTCCTTGTGACAGAGACACTTCAAGGCACATTCTTTCCTACAGCTTTTTCAAGCCTCTTCAACAATCCATAACCTCCTCACCGTCTCCTTCTATGTCCATTCACCTACTTCATCCTTCTCACCAGCCCACTCCCAGGCTCACTTGTTCCATACTCCTCCTACTTCCTGACCCAAACCTCCATGTCCAATTCTATTCCAGGGAGGGTTATCATGTACTCATCATTCTTCTTCAGCAAAACATTCATATACACTTGTATCCACCAGTCTCCCTCAAGACAGCTACTTCGCTGTGACTGCCTGACCGACTGACTGACTGAAAGTCAGCCAGCCGGCCAGCGAGCCAGCCAGCCACCCAGCCAGCCAGCCAGCTACCCAGCCAGCCAGCCAGCTATCTATCTACCTACCTACCTACCTACCTACCTACCTAGCTGATCACATCCAGGGAAAATTTTTCCTCATTCATCTCACTTTCTGGAAGATGTCAAACCCTGCAGCTGTACTCCAAATGTTCCAAGCTTCAGCATGCACCTAGCAAGGAGGATATGCATTGTACCCACTGTCCCCCAGCTCCGGGGGGAACGGGAGGCCTCTGCCTACATGCTGTCACCTCTTGTCGAAGGCCATAAACATGGCCTCCTTGGCCCACCTGTGCAAACCCTCATCCAGCCCCATGTGCCATAAAGAAAACATTTTCATGTCACAGTTACCTTACAGGGCCTTTCAATGCATTCCACATGCTTTACAGTGCAGCAATGCATGTATATGCACACATCTGGAGCCTGCTGTAAGATGCTGACGCTGCTTTGCCAGGGGGACAGGCCTGGCCATCGGCCCATGACTTCAGTCTATATTAACTCACCTCAGGATGCCCCTGGCACCCTATGGACCGCTCCTATTGCTGTGTCCCTGTTTGTTCCTGTGGCCCTACCTGTCCCTCCTGTCCTCTTTTTCCCTTCCTCTCTGTCCTTGTGTGTTTCAAACGTAAGACCAGATGCCAGTGACAGGACACACCGTGGGAGGGTCTGCTTTGCACATCCATTCCTTCCCAGGTATTTGTAGAGAACGTCCCAAGTTCCATCAGAAACACTACCTCGACACCAGAGGGCGCTGTAGGAGTGGATTTCCATCACTTTTGGGCCTGCCGTCCTGCATTTCAAAGCCCTTGCCTTTGTAGTACCCTTTCTGCTCAGAACTGCAATTCTTTGCAACACCCACATCTTACACATGTCTTACCGTGTCTTACACATGCCACTTACACCTCACAGGTCTCACAATTACTGCACCGAGCCTGGAAACACGACCTGTACAAGTCTCCCCATGTGCATACAGTATCCCTCTCCCTATGTGCACACAGTATCTCTTTGTAGTTTTCTCTTTCACTCTCAAATCTATGCCTGAGCATGTAGCAAAATTCAACTGCTCCATGCTCGCTTCTCAGGAATCCATGCCTCCTGCTGTGGCAAGTGCAACACTTTTGAAACGTGACACATACCTTCTCCTATCAGCAGACTTAGGACAGCCAGAGCTGCATGCTCCCTGAGGACAGATTCTTCTCCATTTCTGCCTTGACACTCAAACCACGTGCCAGCCCATGGAGCTCCACACGGATGTAGTGCCCTTGTCATACAGGGAACCTGGTGAAACACAGAAATACTGTTGCTGCAACCTGTACATCTCTGCTTGTTCCCTGTTACAGAGACACTTCAAGGTACATTCTTTCCTACAGCTTTTGCAACACTTCTCTACCATCCATAACCCCCTCAGTGCCTCCTTGTATGCCCATTCACCTACTTCATCCTTGTCACCAACCCACTGCCAGGCTTTCCTGTTCCATACTCCTCCTACTTCCTGACCCCAAAATCCACGTACCATTCCATTCCAGGGATGGTTATCACATAGTCATCATTCGTCTTCACCTAAGCATTCATATACACCTGTATCCACCAGTCTTCTTCAAGACAGCTACTTGGCACTTACTCACTCACGGACTGAGAGTGAGCCAGCCACCTACCTACCTACCTACCTAGCTAGCTAGCTAGTCACATCTAGGGAAAATCATTCCTTAGTCATCTCACCTTCTGCGAGAGGTCCAAGCCTGGAGCTGCACTCCAAATGGTCCAAGCTTCAGCGTGCACCGAGCAAAGAGGATCTGCTTGCAGGAAGTAGGTTAGTACCCACTGTCCCCCAGCTCAGGGGGGAACAGGAGGCCTTTGCCTACATGCTGTCACGTCTGCTGCCAGGCCATAAATATCTACCCTCCTTGGCCCACCCGTGCAAATCCTCATCCAGCCCCACATGCCATAAACATACCATTTGCATGTCACAGTTACCTTACAGGGTGTTTCAATGCATTCCACACGCTGTGCAGTGCTAGGCCTTGCCCTGCAGCAATGCATGTATATCCACACATCTGCAGCCTGCTGCAAGACGCTGCCCCTGCTTTGCCAGGGGGACAGGCCTGGCCATCGACCCATGACTTCAGGCTACATTAACCCACCTCGGGATGGCCCCGGGACCTATGGACCGCTCACATTGCTTTGTCCCTGTTTGTTCCTGTGGCCCGACCTGTCCCTCCTCTCTTCTTTTTCTCTTCCTCTCTGTCCTTGTGTCTTTCAAACCTAAGACCAGATGCCAGTGACAGGACACACCGTGTGAGGGTCTCCTTTGCACATCCATTCCTTCCCAGGTATTTGTAGAGAACGTCCCAAGTTCCATCAGAAACACTACCTTGACACGAGAGGGCGCTGTAGGAGTGGATTTCCATCACTTCTGGGCCTGCCGTGCTGCATTTCAAAGCCCTTGCCTTTGTAGCAGCCTTTCTGCTCAGAACTGCAATTCTTTGCAACACCCACGTCTTACACATGTCTTACCGTGTCTTACACATGCCACTTATACCTTCCAGGTCTCACAATCATTGCACCGAGCCTGTAAACACGACTTGTACACCTCTCCCTATGTGCATACAGTATCACTCTCCCTATGTGCACACAGTATCTGTTTGTACTTTTCTCTTTCACTGTGAAATCTATGCCTGAACATGTAGCAAATTTCAACTGCTCCATGCTTGCTTCTCAGGAATACATGCCTCCTGCTCCGGCAAGTGCAACACTTTTGAAACGTGACACATACCTTCTCATATCAGCATACTTAGGACAGCCAGAGCTGCATGCTCCCCGAGGACAGATTCTTCTCCATTTCAGCCTTGATACTCAAACCACGTGCCAGCCCATGGAGCTCCACATGCATGTAGTGCCCTTGTAATACAGGGAACCTGGTGAAACAGAGAAATACTGTTGCTGCAACCTGTACATCCCTGCATGTTCCTTGTCACAGAGACACTTCAAGCCACATTCTTTCCTCCAGCTTTTGCAACACTTCTCTACCATCCATAACCCCCTCAGTGCCTCCTTCTATGCCCATTCACCTACTTCATCCTTGTCACCAACCCACTCCCAGGCTTTCCTGTTCCATACTCCTCCTACTTCCTGACCCAAAAATCCACCTACAATTGCATTCCAGGGAGGGTTATCACATAGTCATCATTCGTCTTCACCTAAACACTCATATACACCTGTATCCACCAGTCTTCCTCAAGACAGCTACTTTGCACTTACTCACTCACGGACAGACAGTGAGCCAGCCACCTACCTACCTAGCTAGCTACCTAGCTAGCTAGCTAGCTGATCACATTCAGGGAAAACTATTCCTCATTCCTGTCACCTTCTGGGAGAGGTCCAAGCCTGGAGCTGCACTCCAAATGGTCCAAGCTTCATTGTGCACCGAGCAAAGAGGATCTGCTTGCAGGAAGTAGGTTTGTACCCACTGTCCCCCAGCTCAGGGGGGAACAGGAGGCCTTTGCCTACATGCTGTCATCTGTGCTCCCAGGCCATAAACATCTACCCTCCTTGGCCCACCTGTGCAAATCCCCATCCAGCCCCACGTGCCATAACCATACCATTTTCATGTCACAGTTACCTTACAGGGTGTTTCAATGCATTCCACATGCTCTGCAGTGCTAGGCCTTGCACCGCAGCAATGCATGTATATCCACACATCTGCAGCCTGCTGCAAGATGCTGCCCCTGCTTTGCCAGGGGGACAAGCCTGGCCATTGACCCATGACTTCAGCCTATATTAACCTACCTCAGGATGGCCCTGGGACCTATGGACCGCTCACATTGCTTTGTCCATGTTTGTTCCTGTGGCCCTACCTGTCCCTCCCCTCTTCTTTTTCTCTTCCTCTCTGTCCTTGTGTCTTTCAAACCTAAGACCAGTTGCCAGTGACAGGATACAACCTGCCAGGGTCTCCTTTGCACATCCATTCCTTCCCAGGTATTTGTAGAGAACGTCCCAAGTTCCATCCTAAACAGTACCTCGACACCAGAGGGCGCTGTAGGAGTGGATTTCCATCACTTTTGGGCCTGCCGTCCTGTATTTCAAAGCCATTGCCTTCGTAGCACCCTTTCTGCTCATAACTGTAATTCTTTGCAACATCGACCTCCTAGACATGTCTTACCGTGTCTTACACATGCCACTTAGACCTCACAGGTGTCACAATTACTGCAGCGAGCCTGTAAACACGACCTGTGCAACTCTCCCTATGTGCATACAGTATCACTCTCCCTATGTGCACACAGTATCTCTTTGTGCTTTTCTCTTTCACTCTCAAATCTATGCCTGAGCATGTAGCAAGATTCAAGTGCTCCATGCTTGCTTCTCAGGAATGCATGCCTCCTGGTCCGGCAAGTGCAACACTTTTGAAACGTGACACATACCTTCTCATATCAGCATGCTTAGGACAGCCAGAGCTGCATGCTCCCTGAGGACAGATTCTTTGCCATTTCCACCTTGACAATCACACCGAGTGGCAGTCCACGGAGCTCCACACGGATGTAGTGTCCTTGCAATACAGGCAACCCTGTGAAACACACAAAGGCTGTTACTGCAACCTGTACATCCCTGCCCGTTCCCTGTCACCGAGACAGTTCAAGACATGTTCTTTCCTCCAGCTTTTGCAAGCCTCTTCTACAATCCATAACCCCATCCGTGCCTTCTTCTAAGCCCATTCACCTACTTCATCCTTCTCACTTACCTGCTCCCAGGCTTTCTTGTTCTATACTCCTCCTACTTCCTGACCCAAACCTCCACGTACAATTCCATTCCAGGGAGGGTTATCATGTACTCATCATTCTTCTTCAGCAAAACATTCATATACACCTCTATTCACCAGTCTCCCTTAAGACAGCTACTTTGCTGTGACTGACTGACTGACTGACTGACTGACAGCCAGCCAGCCAGCCAACCCACCAGCCAACCAACCAGCCAGCCTGCCAGCCAGCTAGCTAGCCAGCCAGCCAGCCAGCCAGCCAGCCCACCAGCCAGCCAGCCAGCCAGCCAGCCAGCCAGCCACCTAGCTAGCTAGCTAGCTAGCTAGCTAGGTAGCTAGCTGATCAAATCCAGGGAAAATTATTCCTCCCTCATCTCACCTTCTGCAAGAGGTCAAAGCCTGCAGCTGCACTCCAAGCTGTTGAAGCCTCAGCATGCATCAGGTCCACAGGATACCCTTGCAGGAAGCAGGTTTCTACCCACTGTCCCCCAGCTGAGGGGGGAACGGGAGGCCTTTGCCTACATGCTGTCATCTGTGCTCACAGGCCATAAACATCTACCCTCCCTGGCCCACCTGTGGAAATCTTCACGCATCCCCCCATGCCATAACCATGCCATTTTCATGTCACAGTTACCTTACAGGGTCTTTCAATGCCTTCTACATGCTCTGCAGTGATAGGCCTTTCACTGCAGCATGGCATATATATTCACACAGCTGCAGCCTGCTGCAAGATGCTGCCCCTGCTTTGCCAGGGGGACAGGCCTGGCCATCGGCCCATGACTTTGGGCTATATTAACCTACCTCAGGATGCTCCTGGGACCCATGGACTGCTCACATTGCTTTGTGCTTGTGCCTTATAGCTACTAACAAATGACAGTGAGAGGACACACTGTCTGAGGATCTCCTTTGCATATTCATTCCTCCACTGCTATTTCTACAGAATGTCACAAATTCCATCAAAACAACTATGTACACACAGGAGGACACTGGAGGAGTGGACTTAGTTGCAGCCTACCGTGTTGCATTGCAAAGCCATTTCCATCGTAGCACTCTTTCTGTTCAGAACTCCAATTCCTTGCAGCACCTACCTCCCATGTCTTACCCATGGCACTTACAAATCACAGGTGTCATCTCACAAGTACCGCACCCAGTCTATCAACACACCTCGCACAATTCTCTACATGCGCACAGAGGATCTCTTTGCACTTCTCACTTTCACTCTCCAATCTCTGCCTCAGCACGTACAATACCTCAACCCCTCCGCTTTTGCTTCTCAGCAATGCATGCCTCCTACTATGGCAACTGCAACACTTCTCAAACACAACACATACCTTCCCATATCCACATCTGTAGGACAGCCACAACTGTGTGCTCCAACAGGACAGATTCTTCTCCATTTCCATCTTCACCGTCACACCCAGTGCCAGCACATGTAGCTCCACATGGATGCAGCACCATTGTGACACAGGCAGCCCTGTGAAACACACAAATCCCGTCACTGACACCGTCCATCCCTGCCCATCCCTGTCAGCGAGACATTTATGGCCACCTTCTTTCCTACAGCTTTTCTAACACTCTTATACAATCATGAATCCCCTCATTACCCCCTTCTGTGTCATTTCACATACTTCATCTTTCTCACTAAGCCACTCTGTGGGTCTCTTGTGACATACTCAGAATCTGCAGTGGCCCAAACATCCACATAGCATTCCATTTCAGGGATAATTGTCACACACTGCTTGTCCTTGCTCAGCAAACATCCATATACCACTCCATCCACAAGTGTCCCTGCACACTGCCGCTTTGCAGGGACAATGGGCCCGCTCTTTACACGGATGGAAAATGATTCCTAGGTCATCTCACCTTCTGGGACAGCTGTGTATGCACTAAGACCCGAGCCAGGAGCTGCACAGCAAATCCACTAGGCCTCAGTATGCAGCGGGCGAGGAGGATGTGCCTGCAGGAACCGGGTTCGTACAGACCGTCCCGCAGCTCAGGGCGGATCGGGAGGCCTCGGGGTACGTGCGGTAAGCTGCGGTCTCACGCAATACACAAGCATCCTCTTTGGCCCCCCCGTGGAAAGCCTCAGCCAGCCGCACATGAAATAACTGTGCCATTTTCACGTCACAGGCACCTTACAGGCCCTTTCTACTCATTAGGGGCCCTGCACAGTGCTAGGCCACATACCACAGCAGTGCATTGAAAGCAAGAGATGTGGAGTCTGCTGCAACTCACCGATCCCACTCGCCCGGGGGGACAGGCCTGTGCACAGTGCCATCGCTTCAGGGTCCACGAATCGATGTCCCGATGCTGCGGTGACTCCCGCAGTGCCGATAAAGCTTTGTTCCTGTCCCTGGCCGTGAGGCCATCTGTTGTTCCACCGCTCTTTTTCTGTCCTCTTTTGCTCCTTGTGTCTCATACCTATGAGCAAATCCAAGGGAGAGGACACACAGTGTGAAGGTGTCCTTTGCCCCTCATTTCATTCTGAGGTGTTTATAGACACCCTTGTCATTGTCATGAACACCAGTATGGAAACACAACAGGCTACCGCATGAGTGCACTCACCTCACACCCAGCGTGCTACTTTGCATTCCAAGCCATTTCCTTTGTAACACTTTGCACAGAACTGTAATCCCTTCAAGCACCTACCTCCGATCTCTTAGATGGGTCACTTGCAACTCACAGGTGTCACAATTTTTGCATGCAGCTTGTAAACGCAACCTGCATAGTTTTCTGTATGCACACAGAATATCACTTGCCACCTCTCTATTTCTGTTCCAAACCTCTGTCTCAACATGTATGAAAACTCAGGTGCTCTGTGTTTGTTTCTCACCAAGACATACCTCCTGCTATGTATACTATGACACTCTTTAAATACCAAACATACCTTCCCATATTCACATCAGAGGACATCCCGATGTGAAGGCTCCAGCTGGGCACTTTCTTCTAAATGTCTGCCTTCACAATCCCACCCTGTGCCAGCACACGTTGTTCCATATGGATGCATTACCCTTGCAATGCAGGCAGCCCTGTGAAACACACAAATACCGTCACTGACCCTGTACATCCCTTGCCATACCTGTCAGCAAGACATTTCAAGCTGCCTTCTTTCCTAAAGCTTTTACAACAGTCTTATACAATCAGGAACCCCCTCATCGCCCCCTTCTCTGTCATTTGACAGACTTGATCCTTCTCACTAAGCCACTCACGGTCTTTTTTGCCATGTAATCATAGTATGTACTGACCTGAACACCCACATACCATTCCATTTCAGGGATTGCTGTCACACATTCATCATCCTTCCTCACTCCGTCATTCCTACAGATCTCCATCCACAGGCCTCCCTCAAGACAGATACTTTGCACTGACAGTCAGCCACCTTGTTATATTCACGGAGAATTACTTCTCAGCCATCTCACCGTCCGGGACAGGCGTGTAGGCAATAATGCCCAAGCCCGAGAACGCCCTCTGAATTGTCCATGCCTCAGCATGCAGCGGGCGAACAGTAAACGCTCGCAGGATCCAGGCTCGTACATGCCGGCAGGAACTAGGTTTGTACATACTCTCCCCCACCTCAGGGGGAAGCAGGAGGCCTTCGGGTACCTGCCGTAAGCTCCGCTCCCGTGCCACAGACATCTATCCTCTTTGCCTCAGCTGTGGGAAGCCTCACCTACCCTTACATGACATAAGCTTGCCATTTCCTATGTCACAGGCACCTTATAGGGTGTTTTCAATGCATTCCACACTGTCCGCAGTGCTAGGCCACATACCACAGCAGTGCATATCGAGCAACAGATGCTGAGCCTGCCGCCACACACTGAGCCCACTTTCCCAGGGGGACAACTCCGGCCACCGTCCCGTGGCTACGGGGTCCATTACCTGACGTCACGGTGCCCTCAGGACCCACGCAGTGTTGCCATAGGTCTGTGAGCCTTTCTGTGCAGGCACGTCTTCTCTTTTCCACTCTCTTTTTTTTTCTTTCCTGGCGTCTTTTTGTCACTCCTCGCGTCTCATACCTAGAAAGAAATCCAAGTGAGAGGACACACTGTGCGAGGGTATCCTCTGCACGTTTTCACTTTCATCAGGACCACTGTGTGAACACTTCAGGCCACTGTAGGAGTGCAGTCACCCCACTTGCAGCCCGCTACCTGGCATTTCAAGGCCATCGCCTTTGTAGCACTTGTTCCCCACAGAACTGCCACGCTTTCCAGTACCTTCCTCCCACGTCTCGCACACGTCACTTACCACTCACAGGTGCCACAGTTATTGCACCAAGCTTGTAAACATGCTGTGCACGATGATGTGTATGCACACACATATCTCTTGGCACTTATTCCTCTCGCTACCAAATGCCTGCCTAAACAGGGATGAAAGCAAAAATGCTCCATGTCCGCTTCTTAGCAACACATACCGTGCAGTATGGCAACTCTGACACGTTTGAAACACGACACATACCTTCCCTTATCCACGTACCGAGGACAGCCAGAGGTGAAGGCTCCAGCAGGACACTTTCTTCTCCACGTCCGCCTTGACAATCACACCCAGTGCCAGCAGATGTAGCTCCACAGGGATGCAGTAGCCTCGCAATGAAGGCAGCCCTGTGAAGCACACGAATACAGTCACCGAAACATCCACATGAAATGCACATCAAATTCCACTCTAGGGATTTCTGTCATAGACCCATAAATCTTTCTCAACCAAACATCCATATACAAGTCCATCCAAAAGGCTCCCTGCACGCAGCTGCTTTGCAGTGACAGTCAGGCAGCACATTACAAGCATGAAAAATTATTCCTAGGTCATCTCACCTTGTGGGACAGCTGTGTATGTATGCACTAAGATCAAAGCCAGCAGCTCCACTTCAAATCTTCTAGGCCTCAGTATGCAGCGGGTGAAGAGGATATGCCCGCAGGAAGCAGGTTTGTATACACTGTCCAGCAGCTCAGGGGGGAACGGGAGCCCTCGGGATACACGTGATAAGCTTCCGTCTCACGCAGGCCACAGCTATCCTCCTTGGCCCACCTGTGGAAAGCCTCCCCCAGCCCCACAGTCCTCAGCCACGCCATTTTCCCGTCACAGTTACCTAGCAGCATTTCCTGACGCATCGCACACTCTCCGCAGGCCTAGGCCTGGCACCACAGCACTGCATTCGCATCGACACATCTGGAGCCCGCCGCGAGACACCGACCCAGTTTTACCAGGGGGACAGGCCCGGGCATCGGCGCACGCCTTCCCCGAAGGAATGAACCCACATCACAACGCCCGCCGGGAACCACGGCCCGGTCATATGCTCTGTCGCTGTCCTGTTATGTGCCCCTACCTGTCCTTCCAATCTTCTTTTCCTCTCTTCTCTTCTCTCTCTCTCTCCTTCTGTGTCTCGTACCTACTGACAGGTGACAGTGACAGGACCCACCGCCTGAGTATGTCTTCTCCACATCATTTCCTTCACAGGCATTTATACAAAACGTTATAAGCTCCTTCATAAACGGTACCTGCGCACAACGGGACGCCGTAGGAGCGGACTCACCTCCCTTCCAGGCTGCCGTGTTGCATTTCTAAGGCATTCCCCTCGGAGAACTTTGTGACTTTCAAAGAAACCTGTCTAGGAGAGAAACAGTAAAAAACTGAGCTGTCTGCTACATCTGCATACCATTACCAGGCACTTGAACAGCAAGGAAGTGCCCAAACCAGGAAACAATGACTTCATTCTTACCCCTGTGTGCCTACTTACCATCTTTGACAAGTACAAACATTCACTTAGCCCCCGCAGTCACGTACAAACCTGATGGTTCTTACCTGCTTTGGTTTTCCACCTTCATTTCAATGCTTTGCTCCTCATGTACAGCTAGTTCCACCTTTATTTTTCCGGTTCCATGCGCTTTTGGTTTGTTTGCTCAATGTCTTTTCCTTTTCCTCTGCCATGGTGCCTTTATTTCAATTTTAATTTTTTTTTTTTTTTTTTTTTTAAAGGGAGCATGCCACCTCGGGTGCATCTCTGTTCCCTAGCATCCGTGCTTTTTCCTTTTTTTCCTGTCTTTTTTTTTTTTCCCATTACCAAATTATATATATTTCTACATAAAATATATATTATAAATAAAATGTATATATACTATGCAAGACATCAGACATATAGTAACATATACAAATAAATGAATTCCATTATATACCATATATATTATATGTATAATATCTAACATACATTCCATATATTTCATATATACCACATATGATATAGCCAATAGATAATATATATTACCTACTACCCATTTTATAGCCAAATATGATATGTATAATATCTATATTTCATATATCCACATGAAATACATAAAATTTATGTAACATACATATACTAGATATATTATTATACTCAGCTGCTGCTTACCGGGTTGCTACTCCTCAGGCAACCGTGAGCAGGTGTTTCTGGGGGTGGTGATGCTCATCAGGCAACCGTCTCCAGGTGTTTCTGGGGGTGGTGATGCTCATCAGGCAACCGTCAGCAGGTGTTTCTGGGGGTGGTGATGCTCATCAGGTAACCATCTCCAGGTGTTTCTGGGGGTGGTGATGCTCATCAGCCGAACAGCTTGTACATCTGTGCGAAAGTCCAGAAGCCATACCTAGTGTTCCAAAAACTGCATTTTTCTGAAAGGAGCGACTATTCCATCTCAAGGTCCTGGTAAACACACCGAAAGCACCAGAGCCCACACAACAGGGCTACGCACTCTCCCGTCCCGGCAGCAGCCGCTCCACCTGCACAGCGTCCCGGCTCAGCCTCCACCCGAGCGCCCCGAACACCGGCACCAGCCACGCCTCGCGGTGGCCGGCCGCTGCAGGTCCTCCACTCCCTGCCCGTTCCATCGTCCCCGACGTTCCTGTATGTGTGTGCCACTCAGTGTGGAGCACGTGCTGTTTTCCAGTATCTCCTTCTTACCTGCCCAGGCGCCGCGCTGACCGGACAGCCCCCACAGCCCGCAGTCAGTCCGTGCCGCAGACACCCGAGCAGCCGGGCCGCGAGCGCGCAGGACCCGGTGCGGGGACGCGGCCGCCGCCGTCGGTGCCCCCCCCGTCCCGTTCCCGGCGCGGGGACGCTGCCGCCGCCGCCCGCGCCCCCCCCCCTTCCCGGCGCCAGGACGCGGCCGCGGCCGGCGTGGCCCCCCCCCCCAGACTCCCGGCACGGGGATGCAGCTGAGGCTGGCCGTCCCCGTTTCCTTTGCGCCGCAAACAAACTGCTGCCGCCGCCGGGACATCCACCTCCCCTCCCCGGAGACGCAGCCCGGGCGGGCGGGTCCCCCACCCCTGTCTATCGGCGGCGGCGAGTGCTGCTGCCGCCGCTGCCGCCGCCCCCCCCCTCCTCGGCGGCAGGCGCCGCCGCTCCCCCGGCGACTCAGGAAACCTGTACCGCTCTGCGCGCAACCGAGCCCCAGCCTCCACCGGCCTCTCGACCGGGGTCGCCGCCGGCTTCACCTGCAGTCCGCCGGCGCTCCGCCGTCGCCGCCGCCGCCCACGCCGCCGCCCCCGCCGCTCCACCGGCGCCGCTCCGCCACCTCTCCCGCAGCTCCGCCGCAGCCGGCACTCAGCCGCGGAGCGCCGTCGCCGCTCGGCCGCCGCCGGCAGTCCACCGCCGCTGCCCGCCGCTCGGCCGCCGCCGGCGCTCCGCGGCCGGTTCTCCGCCGCCCTCCGCTCCCCCGCCGCCGCGGGCTCTCCGCCGTCGTACGCTCCCGCGCCGCCGCCGGCTGCCCCGGAGCGTCGGCGGCTGGCCACGCCCGGCGCTCCGCGGCCGGTTCTCCGCCGCTCGTCCGCTCCCGGCCGCCGCCGCCCGGCCTGAGCGTCGGCGGCGTTGGCCGCCGCCGGCGCCCGCTGCCGGTGCTCCACCGCCCCTCCCCGCCGCTGCCGCCGCCGCCGCCCGGCGCCCTGGAGCGTCGGCGGCGCTGGTCACCAGCGCCCGCGCCGGTGCTCCTCCGCCGTCCGCTCCCGCCGCTGCCGCGCCGCCCGGCCTCAGAGCGTCGGCGGCGCTGCCGCGCTGCGCCCGCGCCGGTGCTCCACCGCCTCCGCCGCCGCCGCCGCCGCCGCCGCCGCCCGGCCCCGAGCTGTCGGGCAGCGCTGGCCGCGCCTGCGCCCCATGCCGGTGCTCCTCCGCCGCCGCTCGTCCGCCCCCCGCCGCCGCCGCCCGCCCGGCCCCGGACCGGCGGCGGTGCTAGCGCGCCGGCGCTCCGCGGCCGGTGCTCCTCCGCCCCTCGCGCCGCCGCCGCGCCGCCCGGCCCCGAGGCCGGCGGCGCTCCGCGTCGGTGCTCCTCCGCCCTCCGCCGCCGCCGCCGCCGCCCGGCCCCGGAGCGTCGGCGGCGCTGGGCGCGCCGGCGCTCCCGCGGCCGGTGCTCCTCCGTCCGCTCGTCCGAGCCTCCCGGGCCGCTTGCCGCCGCCCGGCTCCCGAGCGCTGGCGGCGCTGGGCCGCC